>NC_084564.2:4947500-4990000 GCF_033978685.3 Nerophis lumbriciformis
TTTGACATTCCTTTAGCGCAGTTAGATGCGGCTTATAACACGGGGCGGCTTATTGGTGGACAAAGTTTTGAAATATGCCGTTCATTGAAGGCGCGGCTTATAACCCAGGGCGCCTTATGGTGCGGAAAATACGGGATATCAACTAAAGCCCACACTTAAACTTTCCACGTGCAAGATTGAATCTATTTTAAAAAATTATTTCATAAGAAGCCAAAAAGTGCAAAAACAATAATGTTGGTGTTGGAGGAGTTGTGAATGACTGCAGGGACACAACATTAGATACACCTGCAGAGTGCAGGTGTACCTAATTCACAACTCCTCCAACATGAACATTATTGTTTTTGCACTTTTTGGCTTCTTATTAAATAACTTTTGTAACCTATTTTTATGGGCTTTCCTCTTTGTGATGTTAAGTTCCTGTTATGCGCTGTTATACAGTATATGCCTTGAGCGCTTATTTTGAAGGCGCTAAGAGCGGAAGTGATGTCACGTTTGCGGAGGTTTTTGAAAGAAGGTAAATAAAGTGGTCTTCGTGTAAACTGGAGCCTCCGTGTTTGTTATTTTGTAGTTTCATACAGTATAGGCGACATTTATAAACCCTCGGTTACACTTTTTTAAATAGATTCAATCTTGCACGTGGAAAGTTGAAGTGAGGGCTTTAGTTGCGGCGCATGGACTTAATTTCTAAGTAAAGGTAAGACCATAATAACGTTTTTTTTATTAAATGTGCTTTTTTTGTGTGCTACAGTTTGTATGTGTAAAGTTAAAGTTAAGTTAAAGTACCAATGATTGTCACACACACACTAGGTGTGGTGAAATTTGTCCTCTGCATTTGACCCATCCCCTTGATCACCCCCTGGGAGGTGAGGGGAGCAGTGGGCAGCAGCGGCGCCACGCCCGGGAATCATTTTTGGTGATTTAACCCCCAATTCCAACCCTTGATGCTGAGTGCCAAGCAGGGTAGAATGCTGGTATGAGCTTTTAAACATAACCCGTTAACTGCTGCCAATCAAATGGTGAATAAGACACTCTTTAGGGTTCATATGTTTGTAAATCTGACTGTGATGAAGTCAGTGCCTCACCAGCCATCAACCTCACCGCACGTCACTGAGAAAGACGCACCTCCTACTGAGTCCACATGCTGTTCTCAGTCGGGTGGCTACTTTCAATATAGTTTGCGATTGAATCTTCATCTAAACGGGATAATGTGAGCGTTCCATCGGTCGGCATCCCAGCGAGAGTGGAAATATTATAGTGTTTGTTTTATTCCGGTTTGTTATGGTTAGTTTGTATCTTTAGCACCGAGCAATGCTGCTAATACTATAGCGTCACAATGAAACTTCATCCATCACTCGGCTTCTAAAACTTATTACTCATCCTCTTTGTGTTCAGCCTCAAATATATAAGGTTCTGGATCATAATTCTTCCCAAAGTAATCGCTGTTGGCTCTCACAAAGTCTGCTTGATTAGCATTGTTGTTGATAGGGAAGGGATCTGCGGTTCCTAACGCTACGTCATTATTAACTCTCAAAATGGTTTGGGAATGTCCATGAAATGTATGCTATTTTGATCATATCTATTTATTCGCAAACTTTGGAAGTTTTTGGTGTCATAAATCAGATAAAGACGTGTTTTTAACAGCAATCGACATCCACAACTGCCACAACACATTCATTTATCATCATTCAAATTTGACAATTATAGAATAAACAAAACAATTGTCAAAACGACACAATCAAGGCAAAATAACTACAAACTTAACCAATGTGAACATGGTAGATTTAAGCCAGTGGTTTTTAACCTTGTTGGAGGTACCGAACCCCACCAGTTTCTTATGCGCACTCACCGAACCCTTCTTTAATGAAAAATAAAATGATGTTTTTTTTTCCAAATCAAGACAAAGTTATATGTTTTTGGTAACATTTTAGTATGGGGAACATATTCTAAGTAACAAAGACTTAATTTAGAGTTTTTGGATAATAGGGGAACATATTCTAAGTAACAAAGACTTAATTTAGAGTTTTTGGATAATAGGGGAACATATTCTAAGTAACAAAGACTTAATTTAGAGTTTTTGGACACTAGGGGAACATATTCTAAGTAACAAAGACTTAATTTAGAGTTTTTGGACAATAGGGGAACATATTCTCAGTAACAAAGACTTAATTTAGAGTTATTTGGTTAGGGTTAGGGCCAGGGTTAGAGGGTTAGGGTTAGGGGGTTAGGGCCAGGGTTAGAGGGTTAGGGTTATAATAAGGCCATGCCGAATAAGGCATTAATAAGTACTTAATAATGACTCGTTCAGAGCCAATATGTTACTAATTTGCATGTTAATAAGCAACTAATTAATGGTGAATATGTTCCCCATACTAAAGTGTTACCATGTTTTTTACTGGTGCACAAAATGAAGCGTGCATGAACATCACCTTGTTCAAACAACAAAACCAACACAGTGCATAAACTCACAACAAATGACACACCTGCAAATCAGTCTGACTTCTGTTGTTGCCGTATCCGTAATAAGTTTTTATTTACACGATGAGTCGGGTGTGTCTTGACCTCCGCCGAACCCCTGAGCCCGACTCACCGAACCCCTAGGGTTCCATCGAACCCAGGTTAAGAACCACTGATTTAAAGCATTAAATAAAATGCAGAAACACACATTTTTACAATGGAGTTCAGGGTGCGCATCTCTAACTACAAAGATGATGGTCATGTTGACTTAAGTCTTTGCATCTTACTGTTTCGTTGAGTGGATCATTTACAATGAAAGAAGGTATTGTGCGTCGATACTGCATCAGTCTGCCGCCATCTGCTGCCGGCCACAACAGGAGCAGCTGATTGCCCGCACCTGCGCTGATTGGCGTAGCGGCAACCAATCCGAAAGTTCGCTTAAAGTCAGCTGACACGTCATCCTTAATGTGTGACGTGGGTTGCGCCTGAATTGCTATTGCGACATCTAGTGGACACATTTAGAACGGCGGTTTCTTCCATTAAAAAAAAATTGCAGCTCATTTTTTAACTCCCCAAGTGGAGGAGTTCAAGTACCTCGAAGTCTTGTTCACGAGTGAGGGAAGAGTGGATCGTGAGATCGACAGGCGGATCGGTGCGGCGTCTTCAGTAATGCGGACGCTGTATCGATCCGTTGTGGTGAAGAAGGAGCTGAGCCAGAAGGCAAAGCTCTCGATTTACCGGTCGATCTACGTACGATCCCACCACAACATAAATTGTGGTGTGAATCCTGTGCAGGTTTCGAGAACCTTCCTATAATTGGTGCTATTTCCCCTGTGACTGCTACTAAAAATGTAGAACGCATTAACTATGTTTTTTATAATCTGTTGAGACTGACCAACCTGACTCGTGATGCTGTTGAGGGGCTTGCTGAACAACTTGCCCCAACTTCCCTCATGGCCGTCCAGAACCGCATAGCCCTTGACCGTATCCTAGCCAAGGAAGAAGGTGTGTGTGCAATGTTTGGTGACCAATGCTGTACCTTCATTCCTAACAACACCGCCCCCGATGGCTCGGTCCAGAGGGCCCTGGAGAGCCTCCATGCCCTGTCTAAGGAACTTACTGAAGTTTCCGGTGTCTCTGACCCCTTCAAAGATTGGCTCCAAAGCACCTTTGGAAGGTGGTCTGACCTAATTAAGTCTGCCCTGATCTCCGTTGGAGTTTTCCTGGCCATCATAGCCTCATGCGGTTGCTTTATCGCCCCTTGTGCTAGGTCTTTATGCACCCGCATCATTGTTAGAGCTGTAGAAGGACAACCCCACCCTATTTCTGGGTTTGCTATGTCACTGAAGGGGGTCAAGCAAAGTGGTGACTTTCGAGAAACGCTAGTTTCCTTCCCTGACAGTGACGACATTGACATAGATTCCATCCGTTTATCTCCCATGTAACTATGCTTTTAATTTTTTACTACCTTGCTCAAAGAGGGGCGTATTTTAGAAGTGTTGTACTAGTGATAAAGATCTTTTTAGAAGATCTGAAGGGGGAATTGTCGGAGGCAGATATTTACATATATCCGAATTTAAGTGTTACTTCTTTTATTTCATAGTCATATTTGAAAACAGCTCGTGTTTTTTCCATTTGTTCTCTTTCTGTTTGTCTGCAAGTAAACTGTGTGTGTTAACCTTGAAGCTTTGGAATGTGTTTTGACTAGAGAGATAATGTGCATGTGTTTTGACTAGAGAGATTTAAGAGGGGAGAGGGTTTTGGTCGGGAGGACAGACCATCTTAGCGGGGCGATCCGATTGTTCTATGCTGTCTCTGTCAATGTATATATGCAAAGCTTTGCAAATATATTACAAAATACCTATTCTGTCTCTGGTGGTTTTTCAACTCAGCTTTAAGTGTCGTAAAGAGCTTGGGGAGCGACTTGTGACTTGAATTCCCTGGGAGGAACAACTGGTCATCAAACGCAACACCATCCTCACCTATGGTCATGAGCTTTGGGTCATGACCGAAAGGACAAGATCACGGGTACAAGCGGCCGAAATGAGTTTCCTCCGCCGGGTGGCGGGGCTCTCCCTTAGAGATAGGGTGAGAAGCTCTGTCATCCGGGGGGAGCTCAAAGTAAAGCCGCTGCTCCTCCACATTGAGAGGAGCCAGATGAGGTGGTTCGGGCATCTGGTCAGGATGCCACCCGAACGCCTCCCTTGGGAGGTGTTTCGGGCACGTCCGACCGGTAGGAGGCCACGGGGAAGACCCAGGACACGTTGGGAAGACTATGTTGGGAACGCCTATGCCTCGGGATACCCTGGGAGGAGCTGGACGAAGTGGCTGGGGAGAGGGAAGTCTGGGCTTCCCTGCTTAGACTGCTGCCCCCGCGACCCGACCTCGGATAAGCGGAAGAAGATGGATGGATGGATGGATTTTTTAACTTTGCAAACTCGGGTCACGGATGAGGTTTAACCTGCTCACGGGCCTGACGGTGTTTGCCTTCCTAAAAGTGTCTGCTTCGCTGTGGTTCTGTCTTTGTCTCAGCTGGTCGCGGAAGGCCTTGCAGAGCAGAAAGTAGATGAGCGGGTCCAGGCAGACGTTGAGGGCGGACACGGCAACGGTAACTTCCTTCAAGTACAAGATGGCGACATTGGAGCAGGATCGAGGAATGAATGCGTAGGGGAGGCGGACCAGGTGGTACGGAAGGAAGCAGACGCAGAAGATGACGACCAGCACCACAATGTTCCTGCGGGACTTGGCGAGCTTCTTGTGGCCGCAGGACGATGCTCGCCGCTGCTGTGCCGCTGCCAGCCTGCGGGTGGTGCTGTAGTAGAAGAAGAGCAGGGCGAGGAGGACCAGCAGGAAAATGGCGGCGGAGAAGGCGTGGACGCCCTTGTAGAGAAGCCTGAGCGGCTCACTGTGAAGTTCGTCGCAGCACGTCATGCCGCCGCAAGGAGGCGGAGCCTGCTGAGTGGTTAGCGACAGGATGATGTAAGTGCCTGCAAAGGCGAGGAGGACCAGCCAAGTCGCCGTGGAAGTGACGCGAGCCGCGCACACCGACTGCAGCAGGTGACTTCCTGAAGGCTGGACGATCTTAAAGTACCTGGTGGGAGGAGCCTGCTCAGCATCAGCGCTCACACTCAAGACGGCGGACCGAGGGCCTACCTGTTGGCAGCGATGTAGCCCATGAAGAGGATGCTGGCGTACATGTTGAGGTAGATCGCCGTCACGCCGAAGTTGCAGTACGCCTTGCGGACTGCAGCGGAACACGTGGCGTAGTTGGCGACGCGCAAGGGAAGAAACAGGCTGAGCATGAAGTCTGCGGCCGCCAGGTTCCTCAGGTAGACGGCGACGGCGCTGGACGCGCCGGCGCCACACAGGTAGACCCTCAGCGTCACGCCGTTGAGCAGCAAGCCCACCTGGAGACGGAAGCAATGAGTCCTGCTGCCGACCGAAGCGCAAACGGGAGTCTCACCAGGAAGACCAGACTGTAGACCACCATGAAGGGGAGGCCGTGCAGGGCGGTGGGGCCGCTTGGCGAAGTTGTGGAGTTGTCGGGGGCGGACTGATTAGAGCGCGGGGTCACTCCGAGCAGGACGCTCATGTTTCTGGAGGCAAACGGGACAACAATTCATTTGTCATTTGTTGTGAGTTTATGCACTGTGTTGGTTTTGTTCTTTGAACAAGGTGATGTTCATGCACGCTTCAATTTGTGCACCAGTAAGAAAAACATGGTAACACTTTAGTAGGGGGAACATATTCACCATTAATTAGTTGCTTATTAATGTTAGAATAATTGTTTGTAAGTTATCACAAAAGAAAAGTTGTATTATGAATGCTGTCTTTCGAGGCCTAACAAGAGGAAGAACGCTCGTGAAACGCCACTGTGATTTCAACACGGACAGATGGCAGGATCTGCTCAACTTCCGGAGGAACTCTCTTTGAAGTGTTAAACGAACTCTCTCTGAAGTATTTCACAAACTCTCTTCCAACTATTTGGTAACCGAGGTCAACGCTATTTACGACCCGCTGCCCTCTTGAAGTCACTGTGGTCAGGAGACGGGAGGGGTTATCCATTGTCCTCCAACACCTGCCCCAGCTGGATCCAGGAAGAGCCCAAGCACGAGAAATCCTCTTCTTGGACTTCAAAGCGACCGAAAACAATGACTCTTTTACACACTTAACATTCCTGCTGTGACATATGTTGGTGCGTGAACATGGAACATCTGAATTAAAAGAGGAGACGAAAACCTTCTTCGTCAGAGCGTGGTGCAGGACTGTGCAGAGAGTGCAGTGGCCATGTCTCTCCTCAATATTGAGTCCAAATTGAATTCTGTCTCTGTTTGATTCCTTGCCTTTTGTCTTGTTTAATAGATGTCCTGTGTTTGAACGTGACAATTAACATGCAAATTAGTAACATATTAACTAGTCATTATTAAGTACTTATTAATGCCTTATTCGGCATGGCCTTATTATAACCCTAACCCTAACCCATACTTGCCAACCCTCCCGGATTTTCCAGGAGACTCCCGAAATTCAGCACCTCTCACGAAAACCTCCCGGGACAAATTTTCTCCCGAAAATCTCCCGAAATTCAGGCACACAATATAAACAGCGTACCTGCCCAATGACGTTATAACTGTAAAATGATCGAGGGCGAGTTCTTGGTTTCTTATGTGGGTTTATTGTTAGGCAGTTTCATTAACGTCCTCCCAGCGCGGTAACAACACACAACAACAGCAGTCACGTTTTCGTCTACCGTAAAGCAGTTCGTCTGCCGTAAACAGCAATGTTGTGACACTCCTAAACAGGACAATACTGCCATCTAGTGCATTTGATGAAAGCACTTTTGTGCGTGCCACACAGCAATGCATCATCAGAGAGGGTGTTCAGCATGGTTAGAAATATAGTGACAAATAGAACAAGGATGGACAATTCAACCCTTAACTCAACAATGAGTAGATGAGTGTTATGTGTGTGTATATGTGTAAATAAATGAACACTGAAATTCAAGTATTTCTTTTATTTATATATATATATATATATATATATGAAATACTTGACTTGGTGAATCCTAGCTGTAAATATACTCCTCCCCTCTTAACCACGCCCCCTCCCCGCCCCCCACCCCCCCCGAAATCGGAGGTCTCAAGGTTGGCAAGTATGCCCTAACCCTAAAAAAATAATTCTAAATTAAGTCTTTGTTACATAGAATATGTTCCCCATACTAAAGTGTTACCAAAAACATATAACTTTGTCTTATTTAACTTTGTCTTGATTTGGAGAAAAAAAAAACATAATTTTATTTTATTTCACCACCAGAGGCCGCTGTTCCTAAATTGTGGTATGGAAATGTACGGCTTTGGGATCGTAGCTCACTTACATAGACTTCTCTGTCACAAGAGCAGGGCCGGCCAGTGGCATAGGCCGTATAGGCAAATGCTAAGGGCGCCGTCCATCAGGGGGCGCCACGCCAGTGCCACAAATGTTGGAGAAAAAAAAAAAAAAAAAAAAGAAAAGTTGGTACTATTATTTCTAAATACAAAAAATAATCCCACGTTAATTAAAATGTAAAGTAAAGCCTATTTAATAGAAATATTATTTGTTACAACATTACGCCCCCCCCTTTCCCCCCGCACGGTGAGCCCCCTCCCTTCCCGTATCATGACTCTTTTTGGACGTCACCACATCAAAAAATCAACACAAGATGTCAAAACGGCCAAAACTGTCAGGTGCCCAGGGAAGAAAAAAGAGAAAAGAAGAGGAGGAGAAAGGAGAAAAGACAGAGGTAGCAGGTAGGTAACGTTAGCCTACATGAAATTATTTGTCTGTTACAGAACGTGATAGTAACCTGGCTTTTTAGCATTAAGCTAATGTTACATGATTCGGCAATTGCTAATCAATAAATAGCTAGTTCTGTTTTAACGTCGGGTTAATATTGTGGAGGGGGCTAAATTGTTATGGAAAATAATAATGTAACGTTAGCTAATTACAGTACTCCCGCCTTACATTCCTCAGGGACATTTGTATTAGATCTTTTAAGCAGGTGTTTTTTGTTTACATTGTTATTGCCTTCTGGTTAGCTAATGTTTGCCCTGCAGGTAATAGTCACTTTTCCACCCCTTTATACATTAGGTATAGTTGTAAGCCTAGTTGTTAAAGTGCACATCAATAATGTTAATTAAGCAATATCACATGAGAGGGAATGCTGTTTTTTAGTTTAAGCACTGCTGTGATTCGGTTAAAGATAATCATAACATAACATTCTCATATAATATATGATACTGTTACTTTGCATTCTGCTATTCAGCATTTCACTGTAATGATGACAATAAATTGAATCTAATCTAATTTGCATATCAGTTAACATCATACATATATCTCTTTGGTTTTTCATCTATATTATATCATTTCATTGTATTCCTGGAATCATATGTTTTTATTATTAAACTGTAATACTCAATGGTGTCACATACTCCTCTCTTCAGATGCACTGTTGAAGTTTCTAAATCCCACCCCTGGGCCATCTACCACATCTACCGCTGCTGCCTCCACTTCAGCAGCACAACCCACCAGTTTTGCAGCAGCAAAACATACAGCCATCTCTTCACTTGATGAGAGATTTCAGAGCCTTGGAGAGGTGAATGACAAGTTTGGAGTACTCCTCAATTTCCACAACTTACAAAAAGAAGAGCTGCTACAGCCCTGAGTACTACTCTGACCCATGACAGCCAGCTGGACATTAATGGCACAGAACTTGCAATGGAAATGCAGAATTTCCCACCATTGCCATCAAAGAACATGACAAACATGGAACTCTTGACCTTCCTGCATGAGAAGAAGCTGGCAGAAATGTACCCCAACATGTGGGTTGCTCTGAAAATCTCTATTAAAAAGCACAAATAGAGAAATCTGTAGGATCCCCTTTTTTTGTAATATAGTTGTTAAAGTCATACTGGTTTGATATCTTGTTTTGGGCAGTGCCTTATTTATATTGTATTTTTAATTTATTTTATGCAACTTGTTGACACGTTTTATTTTGTGTTTATGTATGTAAAAAATATTGTATTTCATACCCGTATTTTCCGCACCATAAGCCGCCCTGGGTTATAAGCCGCGCCTTCAATGAACGGCATATTTCAAAACTTTGTCCACCTATAAGCCGCCCCGTGTTATAAGCCGCATCTAACTGCGCTAAAGGAATGTAAAAAAAAACAGTCAGATAGGTCAGTCAAACTTTAATAATATATTAAAAACCAGCGTGATGTGGGCGCGCATGGAGTCGTATATCAACATGGACGGAGCTGCGTGAAAAAAGCCACCCGGCCTCTTCGCGTAAACTTACCTTAACCACTCGCTCATCTTTTCTTCATCCATCCATCCCTTCGAGTTAGCTTTTATGATGACGCCGGCTGGAAAGGTCTCTTTTGGCAAGGTCTTCCTTTTGAATATCACCATGGGTGGAAGTTTCTGGCCATTAGCATGGCAAGCTAGAACCACAGTGAAGGATGACTTCTCACTCCCTGTGGTGCGAATATTCACTGTACGTGCTCCCGTTGTATCCACAGTGCGGTTCACAGGAATATCAAAAGTCAGTGGAACCTCGTCCATGTTGATAATGTTCTCTGGCCGGATCTTTTTTTCAGCTATCTTGTTTTTACAATATGCACGGAAAGTAGCCAGCTTTTCTTGAAAGTCTTTAGGCAGTTGCTGTGAAATAGTAGTCCGTGTGCGGATGGAGAGATTGCGTCTTTTCATGAACCAGAAACCTGTCGCTTAGTAGGAGCCATTTTGTGGTCTTTACAGATGTAAACACACAAAGGAAATGAAACGTAATATCCGCGCGCTTCTTCTTCTTCTACGGGGGCGGGTGGTTGCTTACAGTAGAAGAAGAAGCGCTTCCTGTTCTATGGGGGCGGGTGCTTACCTTGGCGGTTGCTTGCGTAGAAGAAGAAGCACTTCCTCTTCTACGGGGAAAAAAGATGGCGGCTGTTTACCGTAGTTGCGAGACCGAAACTTTATGAAAATGAATCTTAATATTAATCCATATATAAAGCGCACCGGGTTATAAGCCGCACTGTCAGCTTTTGAGAAAATTTGTGGTTTTTAGGTGCGGCTAATAGTGCGGAAAATACGGTATTCATTTTTTATTTTTTGTATTCATTTATTTATTCTTTTTTTTTTTTTTATCTTGTTAACTATTCTGATTGTTAATTTGCTTTCTTTAAGTAAAAAAAAAGGTCAAAGACAAAGCTATTCGGTTTCTTGTGAGTATATACACTTCACTGCCGATGTGGGGGGGGCGCCACCTAAAATCTTGCCTAGGGCGCCAGATTGGTTAGGGCCGGGCCTGCGCAAGAGTGTCAAAATGTAAACATTCAGCTGCTCACAGCTCGTCCGATACTGAGGAACCTTCATTTACGGAAGCCTCATTGTTGACGTACGAACCACTAACTGATTAAAAATATGCTATTTAGTTGGCTCTTATCAAGTGGTTTTTTTTTTTTGCATTTTTTACGACAAAAAAAATCTAGTCCAATCGTGAGTCCAAAGTTTTTAAACAATATGAACAACATTTAGATTCGTGACAACAAGGTGAGGAAGACACGAAGGTCAGAAAGACCATTTGTCCTCCAAAAACCTGGGAAAAAAGTTGACCATCACGGAACAAACAATAAAGTGTCACAACTGACCTGAGTACAGAACACTGGAGTCCACTTTTCTCTTGAAACCTCAAGAAGACACGCCGACTGACCTGAAGACCCCACAAATGGACACACACACACACACACACACAACACCTTTGTTCTCGACTAACTGAGCTCACTCTCCTCCCACACAGACCTGCTGACGCAAAATGTTTATATATTTTCATGTCACACACAACCACACACACACACACACACACACACACACACACACACACACACACACACACACACACACACACACACACACACACACACAGAGGTGGGTAGAGTAGCCAGAAATTGTACTCAAGTAAAAGTAAGGAGTAGTCACCCAAATATTTACTTAAGTAAAAGTAAAAAGTATGTTGTAAAAAAACTACTCAAGTACTGAGTAACTGATGAGTAACATACACACACATATCATATATATATATATATATATATATATATATATATATATATATATATATATATATATATATATATATATATATATATATATATACACACACACACACATATATACATATATATATATATATATATATATATATATATATATATATATATATATACATACATTGATATATACAGTATATAATTTATATTTATTTGTTTTGCCGTTTTTGTTTACATGTTAAAGGTGTTTTAATGAATATACATGCATGTTTAACACATATAGATTCCTTTCTTTCATGAAGACAAGAATATAAGTTGGTGTATTACCTGATTCTGATGACTTGCATTGATTGTAATCAGACAGTAGTGATGACAAACGTCCACGTTTTCAAATGGAGGAGAAAAAAAGTTCCTCCTTTTTAGTCTAATACCACATGAAAGTGGTTGGTTTTTGGCATCTTATTTGTCCAGCTTCCATATTCGTTCTTATACACTTTACAAGAAATACATTGGCGGCAAACTCCGTAGCTTGCTAGCTTGTTTGCGCAGGCTTTCGGAGACTCTTATTTTGAAAGCGCAGGCGCGATGGAGCGGCACTTTTATTGTGAAGACAGGAACTGTGCAGTCAGTCTTTAGGCTTTTGACGGGGTGTACGGTTGAAATAAAAAATTGTCTTTTTGCCTTCACACTTTTGATTGATTGATTGGAACTTGTATTAGTAGATTGCACAGTACAGTACATATTCCGTACAATTGACCACTAAATGGTAACACCCCAATAAGTTTTTCAACTTGTTTAAGTCAGGTCATGTGACCGCCTGGCTCTGTTTGATTGGTCCAACGTCACCAGTGACTGCATCTGATTGGTGGAACGGAGTGAAACGTCACCAGTAAGGCAGGCACTTTGAAGGTCTGTCTGACAGACCAAAACAAACAAAGCGTGCATTAACAGATCGATAAAAATTAGTAGCGAGTAGCGAGCTGAATGTAGATAAAAGTAGCGGAGTAAAAGTAGCGTTCCTTCTCTATAAATATACTCAAGTAAAAGTAAAAGTATGTTGCATTAAAACTACTCTTAGAAGTACAATTTATCCCAAAAGTTACTCAAGTAGATGTAACGGAGTAAATGTAGCGCGTTACTACCCACCTCTGCACACACACAACCACACAAACACACACACTGCTTCCAGTAAAGAAGAACCAATAAAAAATATTCACCCCTAAACAAAATGTGAAGACCAGTTGCAAAAATTGTAATTTTGTTGCATCTTAAGAAGCTTCTACGAAAGGCTTCAGATGCACAAAAAAAGACCAAAAAAATGTGAAGTGAAATCGGCTGTTGGTTAGCTGATGGTAGGACCACAGCCTTTAAAAGCCAAATTATTCCATGTCAGTTTCTGTCAGGTGTTCACACAACCGTGATCCTTCTTTCTGTTTGCACTTTGAGGCTGGACTTAGACAAGGGGTTCCCAAACTACGGCCTGGATCCGGCACAAACAAACAAAAAACTAACCCACTAACCCACATATGCGGTCCTCTCCAAGGTTTCTCATAGTCATTCACATCGACGTCCCATTGGGGTTGTGAGTTTTTCCTTGCCCTTATGTGGGCTCTGTACCGCGGATGTCATTGTGGCTTGTGCAGCCCTTTGAGACACTTGTGATTTAGGACTATATAAATAAACATTGATTGATTGATTGATTGATTAATATATATATATATATATATATATATATATATATATATATATATATACATGTCTTAATAAGGTTATCCAAAAAATAGTGCTCGATACCGTAGTAGAGCGCAATATATGTATGTGTGGGGGAAAAAAATCACAAGACTATTTCATCCCTACAGGCCTGTTTCATGAGGAGGGGGTACCCTCAATCATCAGGAGGTTTTTATTTTTATTTTTATTTTTATTTTTTTTATTTTTTTTTTTTATTTAAAAAAAAAAAAAAAAAAACTCCTGATGATTGAGGGTACCCCCCCCTCATGAAACAGGCCTGTAGAGATGAAATAGTCTTGTGATTTTTTTTCCCACACATACATATATATATATATATATATATATATATATATATATATATATATATATATATATATATATATATATATATATATATATATATATATATGTATGTATATATATATATATATATATATATATATATATATATATATATATATATATATATATATATATATATATATATATATATACACACATATACAGTACAGGTCAATATTTTGACACACCTTCTCATTTCAATGCGTTTTCTTAATTTTCAAGAGTATTTACATTGTAGATTGTCACTGAAGGCATCAAAACTATGACACCTGTGAAGTGAAAATCATTTCAGGTGAAGTTCATCGAGAGAATGCCGAGAGTGTGCAAAGCAGTAATCAGAGCAAAGGGTGGCTATTTTGAAGGAACTAGAATATAAAACATGTTTTCAGTTATTTCACCTTTTTTTTCTCTCCACACGTGTTCATTCCTAGTTTTGAGGTCACAACAATTCATGACGTTAAGTTAATGGCGCAGTACAATAAATGATGCGGACACGTTTGTTACTGGATACCTTCTGCCTTGGAGACTTTGCATGCGTAATAAATATGCAGCTATAATTATTTGATATTTATTTATATTGACAAATGTGCTGTTTTACACTGCAATTTTGTTCAATTGACCTATTACGCGTGTCCAGCTTGCGTGCTTAGCTGTTGTGTAGCTGCCTATAGTCTGGCATGTTTACCTTTTGTAAATGACTTGACTAAAACAGAAGAAAAGGCCAACCTTGTGTGTTTATTAGAGGACATTTAGATGTTAACTGGCTGTCCAGCTTTACACAAGAAAGAAAGATGTTGGCTGATATCGGATCGATAGCGATTTTTGATATCCTTTACAAATTCAGAAAATAAGTTTTTGGGCTTTAAAGGGGAAAAGGCCAGTGGATTTGAATAAGAGCCATTTGTAGACGAATATTTGCTTGATTTGGCTCAAACCGAATGTAATAGAATGACATAATTGTATTATGTTGTTATTGTTCACAAATATGTCATACAATTAGTTTTTAAATTCAGATGTTTTGGGTTTTTTTTTTTAAGTCATGGCAGTACATTTTATTGCTTGTATAATCGAAATCAATCTAAAATTATAATAATAATATTTTGATTTGAATTTATCAATTAAATTTATTAATTTATTAATATAATTTTTTTATAATTTATTAATTTTAATTTAATTTATTGTGAAAATGTCACACATGATTTTTTTTCATGTTTTACTTAAATGCATTGGCTCAAAATTCGTCATTAGGGTTGATTTTGAGGCCAAATTGTTTCCAGTCGGAACTATTTTTTTTTATAGTTGATACAAATTTTGTTTTTTGTTTACCCCAAATCCCTGTTTTATTCTTATCATCACCAACAAATTAAAGGCAGAAGTCACACAAACGATTAATAATACGTGTCAAACACCACTGTTGACTTAACCTGCACACAAACCTCGCGTTCATCTGAAACAGGAAGTTGAGTTGAAAACAGGAAGTCGACAAAGAACCACACTTTGTATGGCCCAGCACACGTTCAGTGTGTTTACAGCATTGACGTGCAGTCGGGGCCTCACCTGCCATCATGGAAAGAAAAAAAATGTAAAAAGAAAGAAAAAAAAATTAAATTGTTATATGTATCCAGTGATTATACTATAAAGTTATTTTCCATTTAACTTCACCAGTTTTAGATTATTTTTATTCAAAATCGCTGAATAAGCAGCCAGTTGAGGCACGTCACTCAGTGCCTCACCACGGATTGCGCAATGACTCGGCTAACTGCTGGCCTGCTGTGCAGTGACACCGTATTGCTATATGAATTATATTATACATTTCCATAGTTTAGTTAGCTGAGGTATATAATGTACAGTGTATTTTGTCAACAACTGTATGTGTGTAAAGTATTTCTTGTGCTGAGCGATCATAAAACGGCTGCGAAGACGCACTGTGTGAGGCTCGCAGTAATCCCGCCTCCTGGTGGTAGAGGGCGCTAGTGATCCTTCTTGCGACTACTCGGCTGCAGAAGAAGTGACAACAAGCAGCAACAGTTAGCAGCGATCGTTTATTTTTTCCTCCCGCCTGGACTTTTAACATGGAGGATTACATATCTAAAATAAAACAGTTTTCTAAACTGGACTTTCAGTGGAAGCAGGAGGTAATACTTAAAGGAAGATCTCCATCGAGACTGAGACACTTTTAAAACCGAAGAAAGATAAGGAAGACTTCTATAAACAAGTTATCGATGCTTTTGTTCAGAAGGAGCTGCGCATGGACTTCATTTATAAGTAAAGCTAAGACCATAACAAAAAAATTTTTTATTAAAGGGGAACATTATCACCAGACCTATGTAAGTGTCATTACATACCTTGTTGTTGCAGAAAAAAGACCATATATTTTTTTAACCGATTTCCGAACTCTAAATGGGTGAATTTTGGCGAATTAAACGCCTTTCTAATACTCGCTCTCGGAGCGATGACGTCACAACGTGACGTCGCATCGGGAAGCAATCCGCCATTTTCTCAAACACCGAGTCAAATCAGCTCTGTTATTTTCCGTTTTTTCGACTGTTTTCCGTACCTTGGAGACATCATGCCTCGTCGGTGTGTTGTCGGAGGGTGTAACAACACCAACAGGGACGGATTCAAGTTGCACCAGTGGCCCAAAGATGCCAAAGTGGCAAGAAATTGGACGTTTGTTCCGCACACTTTACCGACGAAAGCTATGCTACGACAGAGATGGCAAGAATGTGTGGATATCCTGCGACACTCAAAGCAGATGCATTTCCAACCATAAAGTCAAAGAAATCTGCCGCCAGACCCCCATTGAATCTGCCGGAGTGTGTGAGCAATTCAGGGACAAAGGACCTCGGTAGCACGGCAAGCAATGGCGGCAGTTTGTTCCCGCAAACGAGCGAGCTAAACCCCCTATCGACCCTAGCTTCCCTGGCCTGCTGACATCAACTCCAAAACTGGACAGATCAGCTTTCAGGAAAAGAGCGCGGATGAGGGTATGTCTACAGAATATATTAATTGATGAAAATTGGGCTGTCTGCACTCTCAAAGTGCATGTTGTTGCCAAATGTATTTCATATGCTGTAAACCTAGTTCATAGTTGTTAGTTTCCTTTAATGCCAAACAAACACATACCAATCGTTGGTTAGAAGGCGATCGCCGAATTCGTCCTCGCTTTCTCCCGTGTCGCTGGCTGTCGTGTCGTTTTCGTCGGTTTCGCTTGCATACGGTTCAAACCGATATGGCTCAATAGCTTCAGTTTCTTCTTCAATTTGGTTTTCGCTACCTGCCTCCACACTACAACCATCCGTTTCAATACATGCGTAATCTGTTGAATCGCTTAAGCCGCTGAAATCCGAGTCTGAATCCGAGCTAATGTCGCTATAGCTTGCTGTTCTTTCCGCCATGTTTGTTTGTGTTGGCTTCACTATGTGACGTCACAGGAAAATGGACGGGTGGTTAAAATCAGGCACTTTGAAGCTTTTTTTAGGGATATTGCGTGATGGGTAAAATTTTGAAAAAAACTTCGAAAAATAAAATAAGCCACTGGGAACTGATTTTTAATGGTTTTAACCCTTCTGAAATTGTGATAATGTTCCCCTTTAAATGTGCTTTTTTGTGTGCTACAGTTTGTATGTGTAAAGTTAAAGTTAAGTTAAAGTACCAATGATTGTCACACACACACTAGGTGTGGTGAAATTTGTCCTCTGCATTTGACCCATCCCCTTGATCACCCCCTGGGAGGTGAGGGGAGCAGTGGGCAGCAGCGGCGCCGCGCCCGGGAATAATTTTTGGTGATTTAACCCCCAATTCCAAGCCTTGATGCTGAGTGCCAAGCAGGGAAGAATGCTGGTATGAGCTTTTAAACATAACCCGTTAACTGCTGCCAATCAAATGGTGAATAAGATACTCTTTAGGGTTCATATGTTTGTAAATCTGACTGTGATGAAGTCAGTGCCTCACCAGCCATCAACCTCACCACATGTCACTGGTTTACAGCATGGCATTACCTTTTATTTTGAAAAAGCCCTTTCACCGTAACGGCAGTGGTATGCTTGTATTTTAATTTTGAAAGGGTCAAAAGGATGAATTCAATTCGCATACCAACACTGCCCTCACGTGGCCATATCTTGCAACTGCAATGTTTTTACCATTTTACCAGCAGGTACATATGGACGCCACTCGAGGGTCGTGTAGGTACACTATATGGCCACTAGATAGCAGTAATGATTCAATATTGACTATATATATATATATATATATATATATATATATATATATATATATATATATATATATATTAGAGATGCGCGGTTTGCGGGCACAACCGCGGAGTCCGCGGATTATCCGCGGATCGGGCGGATGAAATAAAAAAAAAATTAGATTTTAAATAATGGCTATTAAACCAATTGGGAAATATATATACATAGTTAAATGTTGTTACCCACATACGAAAAACGAGCAGGCACCTGCTGCATATGCCACAACAGAAGAAAAAAAAAAGAAGAGATGGACACTTTTACGGAGCGGAGAAGGGACGCCTCGCCGGGGTCCGGGACCGAGGCCCCTTCCCCCGAGAGGGCCCCACCGGGAGCCGTAGCTGAGGCGATCCGCGAGAAGGGTCCGACGCACGTCCAGGGTCACCACCGCGCCCACCGCACCGACACCCCGCCTCGTCCGCCTTCGCCGCGGCCGGCGTCACGCGCAGCAGGTAAGCAGCTTACCTGCCCGCCACCCCCGTGGCCGGGGGCTCGTAACATGGGTCACTCCGCGCGCTCCGCCCGCGCAGCTTACCTGCCCGCCACCCCTGTTGCCGGGGGCGCGTAACAGGGGTCACTCCGCGCGCAGTGCGCTCACGAAAGGGGTGGGGCTCACCCTGGTTGATATAGACAGCAGGACGGTGGCCATGGAAGTCGGAACCCGCTAAGGAGTGTGTAACAACCCACCTGCCGAATCAACTAGCCCTGAAAATGGATGGCGCTGGAGCGTCGGGCCCATACCCGGCCGTCGCCGGCAGCGAGACGCGCTTGGAGGTGCGCTCAGCGCGGCTCCCATATGATTGCGCACTGGTGTGCGTCTGGGCCGTGACAGCGTGGCACGCGAATGTCTGTGCTGCATTGGATCAGTCTCCTTTCTTTAACAGGCAAAAGCTTTATAACCTCACTAATGCCTTGCATCGTCTATATTAGATATATAACAACGGGCGGGTGCGGGCGGGTGCGGTTCTGATCAAATGTTACATCGGGTGGATGGCGAATGGTTGACGACTTTCTGATGCGGTTGCGGATGAAATAATTGCCTATCCGCGCATCTCTAATATATATATATATATATATATATATATATATATATATATATATATATATGTTTGTATGTATATGTACCTTGTACCTCTATTTTTTATTCAACGCCTAAACCTCTAAATCAACTTTATATCTTTCCGTTGTTATGAAATTATTTTATGCAAAAGTTAGTGCCTTTTTTTTTTTTGGTCAAATCCTTTTTTTTTATGGTAAAAATACAAAATATACAATGCTTTCCTTTAAAAAAAATAATATTTGATGTTAAGTAACTGTAGCATTATATAGGTCAATAATGCATAAAAACATAGATTTTATTATTTTTTGAGCAATGCAAAAAAGTTCTTGCGGATAAAAAAAGGGCCCCCACTCAAAAAATAAAAAAAAAGCAAGAAATGTTATCCTTTTTTTTTTTTTTTGACTAACTTCCCTTATATAGATCAACTTTGGATCTCTCCGTCGATTATACATTTTTATTGATCTTTTATGTTTGATTTATGCATTTTAGCCAAAGAAAACTTTTTTTTATATGGCAAAAACACAAACTGTGCAATATTTTCCCCAATAAATATTTCAAAGTGGAATATTTGATGTGAAGTAATTGCATACTTGCCAACCCTCCCGAATTCAGTGCCTCTCCCGAAAACCTCCCGGGACAAATATTCTCCCGAAAATCTCCCGATTTTCAGCCGGAGCTGGAGGCCACGCCCCCTCCAGCTCCATGCGGACCTGAGTGAGGCCAGCCTTTTTTCCACGATGGGAGGACAACTGGGTGACAAGAAATAAATCATCCAGACTAGAGATAAATTGTATTATGTTTATCTTACCTACAAATAAATATATTTATTAATAATAATAAAAAAAAAAAACTAAATACATTTTTACTATATTTTGCTAAAAACATCAAAATTAATTGTATTTTTTCTGACTCCTTATTACATCCAGGCATTAGAATTATACATTAAAATAAACATATTTGAAATAATTAATTTTAAATTATCCTAATAATTCATTTAAAATGACCATATTTAATTACTAAAATAATTGCTTGTTTATCAGAGACTTTAGCATTTTATTCATTACATTTTGAAGCTCTCAGAAGCCAAGTTATGTTATATTCCTTAATATTTATTTATGCAAGTTTGAAGTATCAATTATCTAAACACAGTTTTGTTTGCATATTTTCAGGATGTATAAATATATATAAATAAATATATATATATATATATATATATATATATATATATATATATATATATATATATATATATATATACATATAAAATACTTGACTTGGTGAATTCTAGCTGTCAATATACTCCTCCCCTCTTAACCACGCCCCCAACCACGCCCTGCCCCACCCCCGACCACGCCCTCACCCCCCACCTCCCGAAATCGGAGGTCTCAAGGTTGGCAAGTATGAGTAATTGGAGCCCTGAATAGGTCAATAATTCATAACATTGACTTTGATTCATTATTATTTTTTGAGCAATGACAGTTTTAAAGAAAAATTATTATTATTATTAGAGTCAACTTTGCAACTTGTTCTCGTTACATTTCACCGGTTTGCTCTTCTATTCCACTTTATTATGTTGTTGTTGGTTTTTTTTGTGCCACAGGCTGGTAAAAAAAAATTAAGCTGTGGGCCTCAAATGGCCCTAGGGCCCTACGTTGGATACCCTTGGTATAAATCAATGTAAACGACTCTTCACGAGTGAATCACCCGGGGACCAACTTTTCCACTACAGAGGGGCGCGGGGCCCCCGCTCAAATACAAACACTGAATTAGTCATCTTACTCTTGATTTTAATCATATTCAATAATAATATCTAACTTACTTCCTGTTTACAATCTTGCCAAATGGTATGAAAGCTTGTGTTAATCACAAAGATTATTATCAAGGCTTTGGTCAGGCTAATTACAAAAACAAATACTAATCAAATACACTGCAAAAGAAGGTACGCATTAAAACTGATGAAAAACAAATTTATATACAATTAGGCAGTGCTAAACTAAATACTTTCTAACTAAATTAATAAAAATCTATGTTTCTGAAGTAAACTGTCAATAATATGTATATGCACATGTTTCACCGATTTAGTCATAATTCTTGCGCTTAAACTTCTCTATGACTTTAGCTCCAGACTTCTGTTTGATATTGTCATTACTGCCGCAAGTGGTGGAAAAGTGTGCTGCAATTGAGTACCGCTGCGGCCCGTAAAAAAAGATATTTAATGACGGCTCTCTAGGGGGCGCTCGCGGCCCAACAATGGTTAAGAAACACTGATCTAAACCAGGCGTTACAGTGACAAAACATATGAAATATACTTGCTAAATAAAACCTCTGCCTTGTTTTTAACGACTACTTCGGTCTACAATGCTACTGTATTTTAATGTTGGTCGTTATAGTGGCACTTGGAGCTTTTTCTGAGGCAAAACTTGGTGATAAAAGTCGAGAACCACTGCTCTCATCGACTGAAGAAAGTCGTCTGAGAAGATATTTTTTATTTTCACTTCCTGAAGTGACTTTTGTTAGTTGTCTCAACGCCAACATGGCCTAAAATGAACAAATGACGTAACAGCACTCCAGTGTAACACTTAATAAACCCAGCAGGCACAAGACATTGATGCAACGGACTTTGAAACAAGGTTGAAAAATAGTTGTCTTTGTACATTGAGACAACGTCGATGTCTTAACGTTGGATCCACGTTGTTGGTTGGGAAATGACCAAATTTCAATGGTCAAATCAACGTCACAACATGAAATTGATTAAACGTTGTCAAAAAGCATGTTGTTTCAACGTTAGGTTTGAGTTGTAAAATACTGGTTGGGAAATAACCAAATTTCAATGGTCAAATTAACGTCAGAACCCAATATTGATTAAACGTAGAAAAAAAGCATGTTGTTTCAACGTTAGGTTCAAGTTGTAAAATATTGGTTGGGAAATGACCAAATTTCAATGGTCAAATCAACGTCAGAACATGACATTGATTAAACGTCGTCAAAAAGCATGTTGTTTCAACGTTGTATTTGTGTTGTAGAGTATTGGTTGGGAAATAACCAAATGTCAATGGTCAAATCAACGTCAGAACCCAACATTGATTAAACGTCATCAAAGAGCATGTTGTTTCAACGTTAGGTTTGAGTTGTAAAATACTGGTTGGGAAATAACCAAATTTCAATGGTCAAATTAACGTCAGAACCCAATATTGATTAAACGTCGAAAAAAAAGCATGTTGTTTCAACGTTAGGTTCCAGTTGCAAAATATTGGTTGTAAAATGACCAAATTTCAATGGTTAAATCAATGTCAGAACCCAACATTGATTAAACGTCATCAAAAAGCATGTTGTTTCAACGTTGTATTTGTGTTGTAAAATATTGGTTGGGAAATGACCAAATTTCAATGGTCAAATCAACGTCAGAACCCAATATTGATTAAACGTCATCAAAAAGCATGTTGTTTCAACGTTGTATTTGTGTTGTAGAATATTGGTTGGAAAATTACCAAAATTCAATGGTCAAATCAACGCCAGAACCTAACATTGAATAAACGTCGTCAAAAAGCATGTTGTTTCAACGTTGTATTTGTGTTGTAGAATATTGGTTGGGAAATAACCAAATTTCAATGGTCAAATCAACGTCACAACCCAATATTGAATAAACGTCGAAAAAAAGCATGTTGTTTCAACGTTAGGTTCAAGTTGTAAAATATTGGTTGGGAAATGACCAAATTTCAATGGTCAAATTAACGTCAGAACCCAACATTGATTAAACGTCGAAAAAAAGCATGTTGTTTCAACGTTAGGTTCAAGTTGTAAAATATTGGTTGTAAAATGACCAAATTTCAATGGTCAAATCAACGTCAGAACCTAACATTGATTAAATGTCGTCAAAAAGTATGTTGTTTCAACGTTGTGTTTGTGTTGTAGAATATTGGTTGGGAAATGACCAAATTTCAATGGTCAAATCAACGTCAGAACATGACATTGATTAAACGTTGTCAAAAAGCATGTTGTTTCAACGTTAGGTTCAAGTTGTAAAATATTGGTAGGGAAATGACCAAATTTCAATGGTCAAATCAACGTCAGAACATGATATTGAATAAATGTCGTCAAAAAGCATGTTGTTTCAACGTTAGGTTCAAGTTGCAAAATATTGGGTGGAAAATGACCAAATTTCAATGGTCAAATCAACGTCAGAACCCAACATTGATTAAACGTCGTCAAAAAGCATGTTGTTTCAACGTTGTATTTGTGTTGTAGAATATTGGTTGGAAAATAACCAAATTTCAATGGTCAAATCAACGTCAGAACCCAACATTGATTAAACGTTGTCAAAAAGCATGTTGTTTCAACGTTAGGTTCAAGTTGTAAAATATTGTTTGGGAAATAACCAAATTTCAATGGTCAAATCAACGACACAACCTGACATTGATTAAACGTCGTCAAAAAGCATATTGTTTCAACGTTAGGTTCAAGTTGTAAAATATTGGTTGTAAAATACCAAAATTTCAATGGTCAAATCAACGTCAGAACCCGACATTGATTCAACGTTGTCAAAAAGCATGTTGTTTCAACGTTAGGTTCAAGTTGTAAAATATTGGTTGGAAAATTACCAAATTTCAATGGTCAAATCAACGTCAGAACCCAACATTGATTAAACGTCATCAAAAAGCATGTTGTTTCAATGTTGTATTTGTGTTGTAGAATATTAGTTGGGAAATGACCAAATTTCAATGGTCAAATCAACGTCACAACATGGCATTGATTAAACGTTGTCAAAAAGCATGTTGTTTCAACGCTAGGTTCAAGTTGTAAAATATTGGTAGGGAAATGACCAAATTTCAATGGTCAAATTAACATCAGAACCCAATATTGATTAAACGTCATCAAAAAGCATGTTGTTTCAACGTTGTATTTGTGTTGTAGAATATTGGTTGGGAAATGACCAAAATTTCAATGGTCAAATCAACATCACAACATTGCATTGAATAAACATTGTCAAAAAGTATGTTGTTTTAACATTGTATTTGTGTTGTAAAATTCTGGTTGGAAAATTACCAAAATTTCAATGGTCAAATTAACGTCAGAACCCAACATTGATCAAACGTCGTCAAAAAGCATGTTGTTTTCAACGTTGTATTTGTGTTGTAGAATATTGGTCGGGAAATGACAACATTTCAATGGTCAAATAAACGTCAGAACCCAACATTGATTAAACATCATCAAAAAGCATGTTTTTTCAACGTTGTGTTTGTGTTGTAGAATATTGGTTGGGAAATGACCAAAATTTCAATGGTCAAATCAACATCACAACATTGCATTGAATAAACATTGTCAAAAAGTATGTTGTTTTAACATTGTATTTGTGTTGTAAAATTCTGGTTGGAAAATTACCAAAATTTCAATGGTCAAATTAACGTCAGAACCCAACATTGATCAAACGTCGTCAAAAAGCATGTTGTTTTCAACGTTGTATTTGTGTTGTAGAATATTGGTCGGGAAATGACAACATTTCAATGGTCAAATAAACGTCAGAACCCAACATTGATTAAACATCATCAAAAAGCATGTTTTTTCAACGTTGTGTTTGTGTTGTAGAATATTGGTTGGGAAATGACCAAAATTTCAATGGTCAAATCAACATCACAACATTGCATTGAATAAACATTGTCAAAAAGTACGTTGTTTTAACATTGTATTTGTGTTGTAAAATTCTGGTTGGAAAATTACCAAAATTTCAATGGTCAAATCAACGTCAGAACATGACATTGATTAAACGTCGTCAAAAAGCATGTTGTTTCAACGTTAGGTTTGAGTTGTAAAATATTGTTTGGGAAATAACCAAATTTCAATGGTCAAATTAACATCAGAACCCAATATTGATTAAACGTCGAGAAAAAAAAAGCATGTTGTTTCAACGTTAGGTTCCAGTTGCAAAATACTGGTTGGAAAATTACCAAATTTCAATGGTCAAATCAACGTCAGAACCCAACATTGATTAAACGTCATCAAAAAGCATGTTGTTTCAACGTTGTATTTGTGTTGTAGAATATTGGTTGGGAAATGACCAAATTTCAATGGTTAAATCAACGTCAGAACATGGCATTGATTAAACGTTGTCAAAAAGCATGTTGTTTCAACGTTAGGTTTGAGTTGTAAAATACTGGTTGGGAAATAACCAAATTTCAATGGTCAAATTAACGTCAGAATCCAATATTGATTAAACGTCGAAAAAAAAGCATGTTGTTTCAACGTTAGGTTCCGATTGCAAAATATTGGTTGGAAAATGACCAAATTTCAATGGTCAAATCAACGTCAGAACCTAACATTGAATAAACGTCGTCAAAAAGCATGTTGTTTCAACGTTGTATTTGTGTTGTAGAATATTGGTTGGGAAATAACCAAATTTCAATGGTCAAATCAACGTCACAACATGGCATTGATTAAACGTTGTCAAAAAGCATGTTGTTTCAATGTTAGGTTTGAGTTGTAAAATACTGGTTGTAAAATGACCAAATTTCAATGGTCAAATCAACGTCAGAACCCAACATTGATTAAACGTCGTCAAAAAGCATGTTGTTTCAACGTTGTATTTGTGTTGTAGAATATTGGTTGGAAAATGACAACATTTCAATGGTCAAATCAATGTCATAACCTGACATTGAATAAACGTCATCAAAAAGCATGATGTGTCAACGTTAGGTTTGAGTTGTAAAATATTGGTTGGGAAATAACCAAATTTCAATGGTCAAATTAACGTCAAACCCAACATTGATTAAACGTCATCAAAAAGTATGTTGTTTCAACGTTGTATTTGTGTTGTAGAATATTGGTTGGAAAATGACTAAAATTCAATGGTCAAATTAACATCAAACCTAACATTGAATAAACGTCGTCAAAAAGCATGTTCTTTCAACGTTGTATTTGTGTTGTAGAATTTTGGTTGGGAAATGACCAAATTTCAATGGTCATATCAATGTCACAACATGGCATTGATTAAACGTCGTCAAAAAGCATGTTGTTTCAACGTTAGGTTCAAGTTGCAAAATATTGGTTGGAAAATGACCAAATTTCAATGGTCAAATTAACGTCAGAACCCAACATTGATTAAACATCAAAAAAAGCATGTTGTTTTCAATGTTAGGTTCAAGTTGTAGAATATTGGTTGGAAAATGACCAAATTTCAATGATCAAATCAACGTCAGAACCCAACATTGATTAAACATCATCAAAAAGCATGTTGTTTCAACGTTGTGTTTGTGTTGTAGAATATTGGTTGGGAAATGACAACATTTCAATGGTCAAATCAATGTCACAACATGGCATTGATTAAACGTCGTCAAAAAGCATGTTGTTTCAACGCTAGGTTTGAGTTGTAAAATATTGGTTGGGAAATAACCAAATTTCAATGGTCAAATTAACGTCAGAAGCCAACATTGACTAAACATCGTCAAAAAGCATGTTGTTTCAACGCTATGTTTGTGTTGTAGAATATTGGTTGGGAAATGACAACATTTCAATGGTCAAATCAACGTCACAACATGATATTGAATAAACGTCGTCAAAAAGCATGTTGTTTCAACGTTAGGTTTGAGTTGTAAAATACTGGTTGGGAAATAACCAGATTTCAATGGTCAAATTAAAGTCAGAACCCAACATTGATTAAATGTCGAGAAAAAAAAGCATGTTGTTTCAACGTTAGGTTCCAGTTGCAAAATATTGGTTGGAAAATGACCAAATTTCAATGGTTAAATCAACGTCAGAACATGACATTGATTAAACGTCGTCAAAAAGCATGTTGTTTCAACGTTAGGTTCCAGTTGCAAAATATTGGTTGGAAAATGACCAAATTTCAATGGTTAAATCAACGTCAGAACCCAACATTGATTAAACGTCATCAAAAAGCATAATGTTTCAACGTTAGGTTTGAGTTGTAAAATATTGTTTGGGAAATAACCAAATTTCAATGGTCAAATTAACGTCAGAACCCAACATTGATCAAATGTCGTCAAAAAGCATGTTGTTTCAACGTTAGGTTCCAGTTGCAAAATATTGTTTGGGAAATAACCAAATTTCAATTGTCAAATTAACATCAGAACCCAATATTGATTAAACGTCGAAAAAAAGCATGATTTTTCAACGTTAGGTTCAAGTTGTAAAATATTGGTTGGAAAATGACCAAATTTCAATGGTCAAATCAACGTCAGAACCCAACATTGATTAAACATCATCAAAAAGCATGTTGTTTCAACGTTGTATTTGTGTTGTAGAATATTGGTTGGAAAATGAACAAATTTCAATGGTCAAATCAACGTCACAACATGGCATTGATTAAACGTCATCAAAAAGCATGTTGTTTCAACGTTGTATTTGTGTTGTAGAATATTGGTTGGAAACTGACAACATTTCAATGATCAAATCAATGTCAGAACCTGACATTGAATAAACGTCGTCAAAAAGCATGTTGTTTCAACGTTAGGTTTGAGTTGTAAAATATTGGTTGGGAAATAACCAAATTTCAATGGTCAAATTAAAGTCAGAACCCAACATTGACTAAACATCGTCAAAAAGCATGTTGTTTCAATGTTGTATTTGTGTTGTAGAATATTGTTTGGGAAATGACCAAATTTCAATGGTCAAATCAACATCAGAACCCAATATTGATTAAACGTCGAAAAAAAAAAGCATGTTGTTTCAACGTTAGGTTCCAGTTGCAAAATATTGGTTGTAAAATTACCAAATTTCAATGGTCAAATCAACAATTGCAAAAAGCATGTTGTTTCAACGTTGTATTTGTGTTGTAGAATATTGGTTGGAAAATGACTAAAATTCAATGGTCAAATCAACGTCACAACCTGACATTGATTAAACGTTGTCAAAGAGCATGTTGTTTCAACGTTAGGTTCAAGTTGTAAAATATTGGTTGTAAAATGACCAAATTTCAATGGTCAAATTAACGTCAGAACCCAACATTGATTAAATGTCGAAAAAAGCATGTTGTTTCAACGTTGTGTTTATGTTGTAGAATATTGGTTGGAAAATGACCAACATTTCAATGGTCAAATCAACGTTACAACCAAATTTCAATGGTCAAATTAAAGTCAGAACCCAACATTGATTAAACGTTGTCAAAAAGCATGTTGTTTCAACGCTAGGTTTGAGTTGTAAAATATTGGTTGGGAAATAACCAAATTTCAATGGTCAAATTAACATCAGAACCCAATATTGATTAAACGTCGAAAAAAAAGCATGTTGTTTCAACGTTAGGTTCCAGTTGCAAAATACTGGGTGGAAAATGACCAAATTTCAATGGTCAAATCAATGTCAGAACCCAACATTGATTAAACGTCATCAAAAAGCATGTTGTTTCAACGTTGTATTTGTGTTGTAGAATATTGGTTGGAAAATGACCAAATTTCAATGGTCAAATCAACGTTACAACCTAACATTGATTAAAAGTCATCAAAAAGCATGTTGTTTCAACGCTAGGTTTGAGTTGTAAAATATTGTTTGGGAAATGACCAAATTTCAATGGTCAAATTAACGTCAGAACCCAACATTGATTAAACATAAAAAAAAGCATGTTGTTTCAACGTTAGGTCGCAGTTGTAGAATATTGGTTGTAAAATGACCAAATTTCAATGGTTAAATTAACGTCAGAACCTAACATTGAATAAACGTCGTCAAAAAGCATGTTGTTTCAACGTTGTGTTTGTGTTGTAGAATATTGGTTGGGAAATGACCAAATTTCAATGGTCAAATCAACGTCAGAACCCAATATTGATTAAACGTAGAAAAAAAGCATGTTGTTTCAACGTTGTATTTGTGTTGTAAAATATTGGTTGTAAAATGACCAAATTTCAATGGTCAAATTAACGTCAGAACTCAACATTGATTAAACATCAAAAAAAGCATGTTGTTTCAACGTTAGGTTCAAGTTGTAAAATATTGTTTGGGAAATAACCAAATTTCAATGGTCAAATTAACGTCATAACCCAATATTGAATAAACGTAGAAAAAAAGCATGTTGTTTCAACGTTAGGTTCAAGTTGTAAAATATTGGTTGGGAAATGACCAAATTTCAATGGTCAAATCAACGTCACAACATGACATTGATTAAACGTCGTCAAAAGGTATGTTGTTTCAACGTTGTATTTGTGTTGTAGAATATTGGTTGGGAAATGACCAAATTTCAATGGTCAAATTAACGTCAGAACCCAACATTGATTAAACATCAAAAAAAGCATGTTGTTTTCAATGTTAGGTTCAAGTTGTAGAATATTGGTTGGAAAATGATCAAATTTCAATGGTCAAATCAACGTCAGACCCCAACATTGATTAAACATCATCAAAAAGCATGTTGTTTTCAACGTTGTGTTTGTGTTGTAGAGTATTGGTTGGGAAATGACCAAATTTCAATGGTCAAATCAACGTCAGAACCTGACATTGATTAAACGTCGTCAAAAACATGTTGTTTCAACGTTAGGTTTGAGTTGCCCAACGTCAGAAACTAATTGAACAAGTTCTCAAGGTTGTTTCAATGTCTTGTGCCTTCTGCTTTTATGCCAGCGAGCCGCGGGCAAACCAAGCGTCTTCTCCATGACAAGACGAGCGTGACTCTTGTCAGCAGTCTGGTGTCGCCGCTCCACTTCCTCTTTGGGTCTGCAAGCCGTCCTGCTTGGCTTTGACTCGAGCGTCCTCGTTCCCTCTAATGCACACCTGCTCCTGCGCCACGTGTCCCCCCCGGCACGGTGTCCAGGCCGGGGGGTGTGGTGACGGACACGAGCCTCTGTCTCGCCGACAGCTTCCTGAGGAGCGACTCTCGGAACGTTTGGCACATGAGGAAGTAGATGACGGGGTCGAGGCAGACGTTGAGGGCGGACAGGAAGAGCGTTCCCTCCTTGAGGTGGAAGAGCCAGAAGCGCGAGGCCTGGTTGAAGCCCGAGTCCGGCATCTGGCTGAGCGTGTAGGGCACCCGGCAGACGTGGTAAGGCACGAAGCACACGAAGAAGACGGCCAGGAGGCAGAAGATGCTGCGGTTGGACTTGCGGCGCACGTCGGCGCTGTCGCGGCGCACCCTGCGGTACGACTGGCGCAGGCGCCGGGCGATGGAGGCGTAACAGAAGGCCAGAACCAACAGGGTGAGCCAGAAGAGCACCACGCTGAAGTGGGCGGTCGCCTGGTGCCACTCCACCCCCAGCGGGCTCTTCAGCAGCATGCAGTTCCAAGAGCTCTCCTCGTCGCCCGGCTGGCTGGTCAGCAAGGCGTTGGGGAGCACGCAGAGGAAGAGGAGGAGGCTCCAGCTGAGCAGCGCCACCACCCTGGCCACGCCCGCGCTCTGTAGCAGGAGGGCCGGCCAGGCGCGTCGCACAATCTTGACGTAGCGCTCCAGGCTGATGAGGCCCATGAAGAAGATGCACACATACATGGACGAGTAGAAGAGCACCGAGGTGTAGCGGCACAACGCCACCTGCAGGTGCCACCCGCCCAGCCCCAGCTCCACCGCCACCCTGAAGGGGAAGGTGGCCAGCATGAGCAGGTCGGCCACCGCCATGTTCTTCAGGTAGACCACCAGAGCCGAGTCGTTGGGAACTCGGAAGAAGATCCAGGCGGCCACGCCGTTGAGGGGCACGCCCACCAGGAAGATGACGAAATAGAGCGAGGGGAGCACCTGATGGGTGAAGACGCTGCCGAAGTCGGACTGGTTGGCGGGGAGGCCGGTGGAGTTGATGCCGTCCATCCCTGAGAAGTGGAAAGTGGAGAGTGAAAACTTCTCAACAAGTCAAATCTATCAATTAAACGTAGCGCAGCGGTCTTTAACAGGGGTCTTGGCCCCCTAGGGGTGGCTCAGAGGTACTACAAGGAGGGAGTGTATATAGTTTTATATTATTTTAGATAACTATATTCATTTTAGCATTTAGGATAGCTAGCAAATATCATGCTACTCCCCAGCTAGCGATTATTACGCTAGTGCCTAGCTAGCGATTATTACACTAGCCCCTAGCTAGCGATTATTACACTAGCCCCTAGCTAGCGATTATTGTGCTAGTCCCTAGCTAGCGATTATTGCGCTAGTCCCTAGCTAGCGATTATTGCGCTAGTCACCAGCTAGCAATTATGGTGCCTGTTGCCAGCTGAAGATAATGGTTCTAGTTGCCAGCTAGCAATAATTGTGCTAGTTGGTAGCTAGCGATTATCATGCTAGTTGCAACTTGCTAGTTAGCAATAATCACGCTAGCTGCCACCTGGTGGTTATGGCGCTAGTTGCCAGCGAGCAATTGTTGTGCTAGTTGCCAGCTATCAATTATGGCGTTAGTTGCCAGCTAGCAATAATCGTGCTAGTTGCCAGGTAGCGATTAATGCGCAGGTTGCTAGCTGGCAATTATCGCACTACTTGCCAGATAGCGGTCATCATGCTAGTTGCCAGGTAGCGATTAGCACTCTGGTTGCCAGCTAATAATTATCGCGCTAGTTGTCAGCAAGCAATTATCACACTTGCTGCCAGCTAGCAACCATCACGCTAGTTGCCAAGTAGCATTTAGCATGCTATTTGTCAGCTAGCAATTATAACACTTGTTGCCAGCTAGCAATTAGCCCTGGTTGCTGTGACCAATTATCGTGTGAGTTGCAAATTAGCAATCAGTGCGCTATCTGCAAGATAGCAATTGGCGAGCTAGTTGGCAGCTAGCAACTATCGCGCTAGTTGCTAGCTAGCAATTAGCACCCTTGTTGCTGTGAAAAAAGTCGTGTGAGTTGCAAACTAGCAACTAGTGCGCAATTTGCAAGATAGCACTTAGCGAGCCAGTTGGCAGCTGGCAATTACCGCGGTAGTCGCGAGCTAGCAAGTATCGCACCAGTTGCCAACTAACAATTTTGGCGCAAGTTGCCAGCGAGCAATCATTACGCTAGTTGCCAAGTATCAATTAGCATGCTAATTGTCAGCCAGCAATTATCACACTTGCTGCCAGCTAGCAATTATCGCGCTAGTTGCTAGCTAGCAATTAGCACCCTAGTTGCTGTGAAAATGATCGTGTGAGTTGCAAACTAGCAATTAGTGCGCTATTTGTAAAATAGCGATTATCGCACTAGTTGCTAGTTGGCAATTATCGCACTAGTTGCTAGTTGGCAATTATCGCACTAGTTGCTAGAGGGCAATTATCGCACTAGTTGCTAGTTGGCAATTATCGCACAAGTTGCTAGTGGGCAATTATCGCACTAGTTGCTAGTGGGCAGTTATCGCACTAGTTGCTATTGGGCAATTATCGCACTAGTTGCTAGTGGGCAATTATCGCACTAGTTGGTAGTTGGCAAATATCGCACTAGTTGCTAGTGGGCAATTATCGCACTAGTTGCTAGTGGGCAATTATCGCACTAGTTGCTAGTTGGTAATTATCGCACTAGTTGCTAGTGGGCAATTATCGCACTAGTTGCTAGTGGGCAATTATCGTACTAGTTGCTAGTGGGCAATTATCGCACTAGTTGCTAGTGGTCAATTATCGCACTAGTTGCTAGTGGACAATTATCGCACTAGTTGCTAGTGGTCAATTATCGCACTAGTTGCTAGTGGTCAATTATCGCACTAGTTGCTAGTGGGCAATTATCGCACTAGTTGCTAGTGGGCAATTATCGCACCAGTTGCTAGTGGGCAATTATCGCACTAGTTGCTAGTGGGCAATTATCGCACTAGTTGCTAGTGGGCAATTATCGCACTAGTTGCTAGTTGGCAATTATCGCACTAGTTGCTAGTGGGCAATTATCGCACTAGTTGCTAGTGGGCAATTATCGCACTAGTTGCTCGTTGGCAATTATCGCACTAGTTGCTAGTGGGCAATTATCGCACTAGTTGCTAGTGGGCAATTATCGCGCTAGTTGCTAGTGGGCAATTATCGCACTAGTTGCTAGTGGGCAATTATCGCACTAGTTGCTAGTGGGCAATTATCGCACTAGTTGCTAGTGGGCAATTATCGCACTAGTTGCTCGTTGGCAATTATCGCACTAGTTGCTAGTAGGGCAATTATCTCACTAGTTGCTAGTTGGCAATTATCGCACTAGTTGCTAGTGGGCAATTATCGCACTAGTTGCTAGTTGGCAATTATCGCGCTAGTTGCTAGTGGGCAATTATCGCACTAGTTGCTAGTGGGCAATTATCGCACTAGTTGCTAGTGGGCAATTATCGCACTAGTTGCTAGTGGGCAATTATCGCACTAGTTGCTCGTTGGCAATTATCGCACTAGTTGCTAGTGGGCAATTATCTCACTAGTTGCTAGTTGGCAATTATCGCACTAGTTGCTAGTGGGCAATTATCGCACTAGTTGCTAGTGGGCAATTATCGCACTAGTTGCTAGTTGGCAATTATCGCACTAGTTGCTAGTTGGCAATTATCGCACTAGTTGCTAGTTGGCAATTATCGCACTAGTTGCTAGTTGGCAATTATCGCACTAGTTGCTAGTGGGCAATTATCGCACTAGTTGCTAGTGGGCAATTATCGCACTAGTTGCTAGTGGGCAATTATCGCACTAGTTGCTAGTGGGCAATTATCGCACTAGTTGCTAGTTGGCAATTATCGCACTAGTTGCTAGTGGGCAATTATCGCACTAGTTGCTAGTGGGCAATTATCGCACTAGTTGCTAGTTGGCAATTATCGCACTAGTTGCTAGTTGGCAATTATCGCACTAGTTGCTAGTTGGCAATTATCGCACTAGTTGCTAGTTGGCAATTATCGCACTAGTTGTTAGTGGGCAATTATCGCACTAGTTGCTCGTTGGCAATTATCGCACTAGTTGCTAGTGGGCAATTATCGCACTAGTTGCTAGTTGGCAATTATCGCACTAGTTGCTAGTGGGCAATTATCGCACTAGTTGCTAGTTGGCAATTATTGCACTAGTTGCTAGTGGGCAATTATCGCACTAGTTGCTCGTTGGCAATTATCGCACTAGTTGCTAGTGGGCAATTATCGCACTAGTTGCTAGTTGGCAATTATCGCACTAGTTGCTAGTAGGGCAATTATCGCACTAGTTGCTAGTTGGCAATAATCGCACTAGTTGCTAGTGGGCAATTATCGCACTAGTTGCTAGTTGGCAGTTATCGCACTAGTTGCTAGTGGGCAATTATCGCACTAGTTGCTCGTTGGCAATTATCGCACTAGTTGCTAGTGGGCAATTATCGCACTAGTTGCTAGTTGGCAATTATCGCACTAGTTGCTAGTGGGCAATTATCGCACTAGTTGCTAGTTGGCAATTATCGCACTAGTTGCTAGTTGGCAATTATCGCACTAGTTGCTAGTTGGCATTTATCGCACTAGTTGCTAGTGGGCAAATATCGCACTAGTTGCTAGTGGGCAAATATCGCACTAGTTGCTAGTGGGCAAATATCGCACTAGTTGCTAGTGGGCAAATATCGCACTAGTTGCTAGTGGGCAATTATCGCACTAGTTGCTAGTTGGCAATTATCGCACTAGTTGCTAGTTGGCAATTATCGCACTAGTTGCTAGTGGGCAATTATCGCACTAGTTGCTAGTTGGCAATTATCGCACTAGTTGCTAGTGGGCAATTATCGCATTAGTTGCTAGTGGGCAGTTATCGCACTAGTTGCTATTGGGCAATTATCGCACTAGTTGCTAGTGGGCAATTATCGCACTAGTTGCTAGTTGGCAATTATCGCACTAGTTGCTAGTTGGCAATTATCGCACTAGTTGCTAGTGGGCAATTATCGCACTAGTTGCTCGTTGGCAATTATCGCACTAGTTGCTAGTGGGCAATTATCGCACTAGTTGCTAGTTGGCAATTATCGCACTAGTTGCTAGTGGGCAATTATCGCACTAGTTGCTAGTTGGCAATTATTGCACTAGTTGCTAGTGGGCAATTATCGCACTAGTTGCTCGTTGGCAATTATCGCACTAGTTGCTAGTGGGCAATTATCGCACTAGTTGCTAGTTGGCAATTATCGCACTAGTTGCTAGTAGGGCAATTATCGCACTAGTTGCTAGTTGGCAATAATCGCACTAGTTGCTAGTGGGCAATTATCGCACTAGTTGCTAGTTGGCAGTTATCGCACTAGTTGCTAGTGGGCAATTATCGCACTAGTTGCTCGTTGGCAATTATCGCACTAGTTGCTAGTGGGCAATTATCGCACTAGTTGCTAGTTGGCAATTATCGCACTAGTTGCTAGTGGGCAATTATCGCACTAGTTGCTAGTTGGCAATTATCGCACTAGTTGCTAGTTGGCAATTATCGCACTAGTTGCTAGTTGGCATTTATCGCACTAGTTGCTAGTGGGCAAATATCGCACTAGTTGCTAGTGGGCAAATATCGCACTAGTTGCTAGTGGGCAAATATCGCACTAGTTGCTAGTGGGCAAATATCGCACTAGTTGCTAGTGGGCAATTATCGCACTAGTTGCTAGTTGGCAATTATCGCACTAGTTGACAATTATCGCACTAGTTGCTAGTTGGCAATTATCGCACTAGTTGCTAGTGGGCAATTATCGCACTAGTTGCTAGTGGGCAATTATCGCACTAGTTGCTAGTTGGCAATTATCGCACCAGTTGCTAATGGGCAATTATCGCACTAGTTGCTAGTGGGCAATTATCGCACTAGTTGCTAGTTGGCAATTATCGCACTAGTTGCTAGTTGGCAATTATCGCACTAGTTGCTAGAGGGCAATTATCGCACTAGTTGCTAGTGGGCAATTATCGCACTAGTTGCTAGTGGGCAATTATCGCACTAGTTGCTAGTGGTCAATTATCGCACTAGTTGCTAGTGGGCAATTATCGCACTAGTTGCTAGTGGGCAATAATCGCACTAGTTGCTAGTGGGCAATTATCGCACTAGTTGCTAGTTGGCAATTATCGCACTAGTTGCTAGTTGGCAATTATCGCACTAGTTGCTATAAATAAAGTTGATTTGATTTAGTTGCCAACTAGCGATTAGCAAGACTATACTACAGTATTTAAATATCCTAGTATTTCATAGCAAGGTGAAAACCGACTCGCATCCAAATTACGATTCTTATTCCTACTTATTAATCAAATTAAATCAAATGTATTTATAAAGCACATTTAAAATTGACCACAGGGGGAGCCAAAGTGCTGTATAATATGCAGGTTAAAAGATAACACAAGAAAAACGAGCAAACACAACACAACACAAACACAACACGATAAAAAAAAACAAAAAACACAAAGGAGATAAAAAAACAAAAAACACAAAGGAGATAAAAAAAAAAAACAGCGAAATTCGGGAGTCTCCCGGGAAAATCGTGAGGGTTGGCAAGTATGGCGTTGAGGCGGAGCGCATAGTTTAACCGGACACTGAGTGGGGATATCAAACAGGATCGGCATTTGAGCCGAGAACACAGCGTCGCAACTGTCCAAATTAGAAACACACAAACCATGCGAGAGCACTAAATCGTAATTATGAAGAATCGATTTTAAAAAAGACATTTTTAAGCCATCTCCCCGTGTACTTGCTGCGTGGACACGTCACACATCAGCGGCCAAGAAGAGCTTTTGTAACATGCTTGGAAAAAGTTTCATTTGGATTCATCGACCAAACAATATATTGTGAGAATGGCTTTCAATCAAGAATCAAATGTGAATAAAGTGGTGGAATGTTATTATAATGTTCACAACCCTACAAAGTGCATTTAGTTTCGTTTAAAAGATCGTTTTAGACAGGCGATATACAAACCCCGTTTCCATATGAGTTGGGAAATTGTGTTAGATGTAAATATAAACGGAATACAATGATTTGCTAATCAACTCATATTCAATTGAATGCACTACAAAGACAACATATTTGATGTTCAAACTCATAAACTTTTTTTTTTTTTTTGCAAATAATAATTAACTTAGAATTTCATGGCCAAAGTAGTTGGGAAAGGGCATGTTCACCACTGTGTTACATGGCCTTTCCTTTTAACAACACTCAGTAAACGTTTGGGAACTGAGGAGACACATTTTTGAAGCTTCTCAAGTGGAATTCTTTCCCATTCTTGCTTGATGTACAGCTTAAGTTGTTCAACAGTCCGGGGGTCTCCGTTGTGCTATTTTAGGCTTCATAATGCGCCACACATTTTCAACGGGAGACAGGTCTGGACTACAGGCAGGCCAGTCTAGTACCCGCACTCTTTTACTATGAAGCCACGTTGATGTAACACGCGGCTTGGCATTGTCTTGCTGAAATAAGCAGGGGCGTCCATGGTAACGTTGCTTGGATGGCAACATATGTTGCTCCAAAACCTGTATGTACCTTTCAGCATTAATGGCGCCTTCACAGATGTGTAAGTTACCCATGTCTCGGGCACTAATACACCCCCATACCATCACACATGCTGCCTTTTCAACTTTGCGCCTATAACAATCCGGATGGTTATTTTCCTCTCACGACGTCCACAGTTTCCAAAAACAAATTCGAAATGTGGACTCGTCAGACCACAGAACACTTTTCCACTTTGTATCAGTCCATCTTAGATGAGCTCAGGCCCAGCGAAGCCGACGGCGTTTCTGGGTGTTGTTGATAAAACGGTTTTCGCCTTGCATAGGAGAGTTCTAACTTGCACTTACAGACGTAGCGACCAACTGTAGTTACTGACATTGGGTTTCTGAAGTGTTCCTGAGCCCATGTGGTGATATCCTTTACACACTGATGTCGCTTGTTGATGCAGTACAGCCTGAGGGATGGAAGGTCACGGGCTTAGCTGCTTACGTGCAGTGATTTCTCCAGATTCTCTGAACCCTTTGATGATATTACGGACCGTAGATGGCGAAATCCCTAAATTCCTTGCAATAGCTGGTTGAGAAAGGTTTTTCTTAAACTGTTCAACAATTTGCTCACGCATTTGTTGACAAAGTGGTGACCCTCGCCCCATCCTTGTTTGTGAATGACTGAGCATTTCATGGAATCTACTTTTATACCCAATCATGGCACCCACCTGTTCCCAATTAGCCTGCACACCTGTGGGATGTTCCAAATAAGTGTTTGATGAGCATTCCTCAACTTTATCAGTATTTATTGCCACCTTTCCCAACTTCTTTGTCACGTGTTGCTGGCATCAAATTCTAAAGTTAATGATTATTTGCAAAAAATAAATAAAATTTTTGAGTTTGAACATCAAATATGTTGTCTTTGTAGCATATTCAACTGAATATGGGTTGAAAATGATTTGCAAATCATTGTATTCCGTTTATATTTACATCTAACACAATTTCCCAACTCATATGGAAACGGGGTTTGTAAGTAGGGTTAGGGTCATCTCTCCATCACTTTGGGGGTCCCTGGCCTGGAAAAGGTTGAAGACCCCTGATGTTGGGCGTGAAATGTGACACGTGTCCTTCTTCCTTGAACTTGCAGCCAGCAAAGAGTTGGAAGTAAAGGTGCACAGGTGGTCTTTGTCATGGCCGTCCAACACACACTTCCTGCTGCCCTCGTCCACAGGTGGACAAACATGACCCCCCGCGGGAGAGACAGTCGGGGTGATTGTCCTGCTGCCAAGTGACTACTGCACATGGTAAACAAACAGCAATTATGGGATGTGGTCTATTTTGGACTTCTTCACAGCTGTCCCACTAGGGACGTTCCACATGTCCACACCTTCTGTGTCTCTGCTTCAGATGCCTTTTTTTTTTTTTGCTACTTCCTGACCCACTTTTAATCATTTTGCAATGCAGTCTGCTTAAAATGATGGAAAGCGCCACTCTACATAGCAACTGACGCTGTGGTCAAAATTGGAATAGCCACAAAACACATTTTAAGATATACAAACACCCTACTGCCATCTGGCGTCCAAAGTGGGTAGTGCGCCCTAAAAAAAACATCCAAAATCCTCCATCATGGTTTTAGCAGAGGTGGGACCAAGTCATTGTTTTGCAAGTCACAAGTAAGTCTCAAGTCTTTGCCCTCAAGTCCGAGTCAAGTCCCGAGTCAAGACAGGCAAGCCCCGAGTCGAGTCCAAAGTCAAGACTGGAAAGTCTCAAGTCAAGTCCTAAGTCCTGCATTTTGAGTTTCGAGTCCTTTCAAGTCCTTTTAACCACAGACTAATATATTAACACAGATTGTGTATGCTTTTCAAACGCTGTATTTATTTATTAAAACAAGTGCATTTTAAATTGCAGGAAAGAAAATTGTGCTGACATTGCACTTTATAATAGCACTATTAACCAGTCATTTTAAACATTAACTCATTCCTTTACGGAACAAACACATTGAAAAATAAAGTGCAAATGTACTTATTTGTACAAAAGTGTTAACATTGAAAAAACATGACATATACGTGAACATAACAAAAAAGTTGTACTTTTTATATGTCAGGGCCCTATGCTGCATTGCATTTGCAAAAGACCAAATTAGCCAAGAGTCTGTCAGTCATTTGTGCACGATGGGGGCGTAGTATGATGCCGCCATGGCTGAAAACTCGCTCCACTGGAGCACTGGAGGCAGGCACTGCCAAGACTCTCATGGCCACTCGGAACAGTGAAGGAAGAGTCTTCATGTTCAATGCCCAGAACAAAAGGGGGGAGAGAGTTGTTTTGGGTTGGTGCACTACTTGTAAGTGTATCTTGTGTTTTTTATGTTGATTTAATTAAAAAAAGAAAAAAGAAAAAATTATTTCTTGTGCGGCCCGATACCAATCGATCCACGGACCAGTACCGGGCCGCGGCCCGGTGGTTGGGGACCACTGAGGTAAACAACCAACAGTATGTCAGAAAGCTAGCTAAAACGGTACACATATTCATAATATAGTATACATTTTAACTGACCTTTATTTTACTATTTTTGTCTTTTTTTAGGTGGCTAAAATACGCGGTGCTGCTGACCGCCGTCTAACGTTACGTGTGATATATTGACTAACGTAACCCTGCTTAAAAAAAATCACTGAACAAAAAGTATGAATAAGGTAGTGAACTGCAACAGATTCCCGTGTTTGCAATAACGTTATAACGTTAGCAGTGAGTTTACAGCCTCACTGATTTAACTACACAGCAAATAAAAGTCACGTTACTTAGCCAATAAACGTTATCTTACATTCAAAACTTACCGTTCTTTGTGCAACTTCAAATGCCGGACGAAGTTGGAAGTTGTTGCCTCTCCATCAGTCATTTTGGAACCGCATGTGTTGCATACTGCAAACCGTTTTGTGTTGACCACCTCGTAATTTTTATACCCAAACAAAATTATTTTAGGTATCATTTTTTGTTCACTGGCGTGTGGTTTGGACATGTCTTCTTCGTTGGTTGTCCTGCAATTTGATTGGATGAATGCTGTGTGATGAAAACAAAGTAGATCTAATTTGATTGGCTGTTGTACTGAGACCACACCAGCTGACACACGCAACGCTGATAGACAAGTACACAATGAAAAATACGGAGCGCTCCCGGATAACTTTTTCATCTTTGGGTTTTGGGGAAAGTAGCAAGTCATGTCAAGTCATGTCAATTCAAAAGGCTCAAGTCCAAGTGAAGTCACAAGTCATTGATGTTAAAGTCTAAGTCGAGTTGCAAGTCTTTTTACATTTTGTCAAGTCGAGTCTAAAGTCATCAAATTCATGACTCGAGTCTGACTGGAGTCCAAGTCATGTGACTCGAGTCCACACCTCTGGGTTTTAGTGTATATGTTTCTTTTACTTTTTATTCATAGCTGTATGTAGAAGTGTCTGGTTGCATCAGCTCGGCTCTTTTAATGTCTTTAATGTCCTTTGTGGTCTTTCATGTTTGATGTTTCCCTCTTACTCACATGTAAGAGGGATGTGTGCTATGGCGATGAGTTCTTTTTTTCCCTTGACCTCAGTCTGGACCCCCTCTCCAGGGGCCCAGGCTTAGACTTAGACCCCATTGTTTACCTGTATCTCACCTTTTTTGTAAGGGGCGCCGGAAGTTGGCAGACCCGTCAACGATCCTGTTCTGTCTCCCTGTAATGTTTGATCCTGTTCTGTCTCCCTGTAATGTTTGATCCTGTTCTGTCTCCCTGTAATGTTTGATCCTGTTCTGTCTCCCTGTAATGTTTGATCCTGTTCTGTCTCCCTGTAATGTTTGATCCTGTTCTGTGTCCCTGTAATGTTTGATCCTGTTCTGTCTCCCTGTAATGTTTGATCCTGTTCTGTCTCCCTGTAATGTTTGATCCTGTTTTGTCTCCCTGATCCTGTTCTGTGTCCCTGTAATGTTTGATCCTGTTCTGTCTCCCTGTAATGTTTGATCCTGTTCTGTCTCCCTGTAATGTTTGATCCCGTTTTGTCTCCCTGTAATGTTTGATCCTGTTTTGTCTCCCTGTAATGTTTGATCCTGTTCTGTCTCCCTGTAATGTTTGATCCTGTTTTGTCTCCCTGATCCTGTTCTGTGTCCCTGTAATGTTTGATCCTGTTCTGTCTCCCTGTAATGTTTGATCCTGTTCTGTCTCCCTGTAATGTTTGATCCTGTTTTGTCTCCCTGTAATGTTTGATCCTGTTTTGTCTCCCTGCAATGTTTGATCCTGTTCTGTCTCCCTGTAATGTTTGATCCTGTTTTGTCTCCATGTAATGTTTGATCCTGTTATGTCTCCCTGTAATGTTTGATCCTGTTTTGTCTCCCTGATCCTGTTCTGTGTCCCTGTAATGTTTGATCCTGTTCTGTCTCCCTGTAATGTTTGATCCTGTTCTGTCTCCCTGTAATGTTTGATCCTGTTTTGTCTCCCTGATCCTGTTCTGTGTCCCTATAATGTTTGATCCTGTTCTGTCTCCCTGTAATGTTTGATCCTGTTTTGTCTCCCTGTAATGTTTGATCCTGTTCTGTCTCCCTGTAATGTTTGATCCTGTTTTGTCTCCCTGTAATGTTTGATCCTGTTCTGTCTCCCTGTAATGTTTGATCCTGTTTTGTCTCCCTGATCCTGTTCTGTGTCCCTGTAATGTTTGATCCTGTTCTGTCTCCCTGTAATGTTTGATCCTGTTCTGTCTCCCTGTAATGTTTGATCCTGTTTTGTCTCCCTGATCCTGTTCTGTGTCCCTGTAATGTTTGATCCTGTTCTGTCTCCCTGTAATGTTTGATCCTGTTCCATCTCCTTGTAATGTTTGATCCTGTTCTGTCTCCCTGTAATGTTTGATCCTGTTCTGTCTCCCTGTAATGTTTGATCCTGTTCTGTCTCCCTGTAATGTTTGATCCTGTTCTGTCTCCCTGTAATGTTTGTCTGATCTTGAATGGGATTGTGCTGAACATTTTAATTTCCCCTCGGGGATTAATAAAGTATTTCCGATTCTGATATCGACGATACCGACCAAAATTTTACTCGTATCGGAGCGGAAAGAAAATCAGCGGTATCGCACGTCACTATCCAACAACAAACACTAAGCATCATGCAGCAGTGTTGCTAAGTGCTAAACAAAGATACACAAACTACAATCACCTACTGAACAATGTCTGCTCTCACTTGGATGTTTATATCTTCCTGTCTGGATGAAAGATTAATTATAATCCTCACAAAAGTTTAAAAAAAAAAAAAAGGGCCGCAAACGAGCATCCTTTTGTTTCTTTCACACGAAGTTGGATGTCAAAGTTAACCAACTTCTCGGTTTATGTCCACGACCTTCTGCTATCCAGGTGAGAGGCGGGATTTGTCATCTAGAATTAACTTTCACCAA
>NC_084564.2:4995000-5007500 GCF_033978685.3 Nerophis lumbriciformis
CTCAGGAACACTTCAGAAACCCACTGTCAGTAACTACAGTTGGTCGCTACATCTGTAAGTGCAAGTTAAAACTCTCCTCTGCAAGGCGAAAACCGTTTATCAACAACACCCAGAAACGCCGTCGGCTTCGCTGGGCCCAAGCTCATCTAAGATGGACTGATACAAAGTGGAAAAGTGTTGTGTGGTCTGACGAGTCCACATTTCAAATTGTTTTTGGAAACTGTGGACGTCGTGTCCTCCGGAACAAAGAGGAAAAGAACCATCTGGATTGTTATAGGCGCAAAGTGTAAAAGCCAGCATGTGTGATGGTATGGGGGTGTATTAGTGCCCAAGACATGGGTAACTTACACATCTGTGAAGGCGCCATTAATGCTGAAAGGTACATACAGGTTTTGGAGCAACATATGTTGCCATCCAAGCAACGTTATCATGGACGCCCCTGCTTATTTCAGCAAGACAATGCCAAGCCACGTGTTACAACAGTGTGGCTTCGTAGTAAAAGAGTGCGGGTACTAGACTGGCCTGCCTGTAGTCCAGACCTGTCTCCCATTGAAAATGTGTGGCGCATTATGAAGCCTAAAATAGCACAACGGAGACCCCCGGACTGTTGAACAACTTAAGCTGTACATCAAGCAAGAATGGGAAAGAATTCCACCTGAGAAGCTTCAAAAATGTGTCTCCTCAGTTCCCAAACGTTTACTGAGTGTTGTTAAAAGGAAAGGCCATGTAACACAGTGGTAAAAATGCCCCTGTGACAACCTTTTTGCAATGTGTTGCTGCCATTAAGTTTCTCAGTGTGAACATGAAATATCTTGTCTTTGCAGTCTACTCAATTGAATATAAGTTGAAAAGGATTTGAAAATCATTGTATTCTCTTTTTATTTACCATTTACACAACTTCACTGCTTTTGGGTTTTGTATATACATATGTATAAACATATATACACAAATATGTATACATATATATATACACATGTATGTATACATACTCTATATACATATACATACATATATTTAAAAAAAACAATTGCTACTAATAAGAATCGCAATTTATTTGAAAATCGGACACCCCTAATGATCAGACTAAACAGGGTGTGTTGATAACAACCATAGTCACCCCCGCCTTCCCCTGGGAACCATGGCAACTGAAAGTAGAGAAAACGGGGGAGCATCATAGCCAGTAGGAGGCACACAAATATATATATATATATGTATATATATATATGTATATATATATATATATATATATATATATATATATATATATATATATATATATATATATATATATATATATATATATATATATATATATATATATATATATATATACACATATATATATATACACATACATTGATATATACAGTATATAATTTATATTTATTTATTTTGCTGTTTTTGTTTACATGTTAAAGGTGTTTTAATGAATATACATGAATGTTTAACATATAGATTCCTTTCTTTCATGAAGACTAGAATATAAGTTGGTGTATTACCTGATTCTGATGACATGCATTGATTGTAATCAGACAGTAGTGATGATAACGTCCACGTTTTCAAATGGAGGAGAAAAAAAGTTCCTCCCTCCTGTCTAATACCACATGAAAGTGGTTGGTTTTTGGCTTCTTTTTTGTCCAGCTTCCATATTCGTTTTTTATACACTTTACAAGAAATACATTGGCGGCAAACTCCGTAGCTTGCTAGCTTGCTAGCTTGTTTGCGCTGGCTTTCGGAGACTCTTATTTTGAAAGCGCAGGCGCGATGGAGCGGCACTTTTATTGTGAAGACAGGAACTGTGCAGTCAGTCTTTAGGCTTTTGACGGGATGTACGGTTGAAATAAAAAAGGGTCTTTTTTCCTTCACACTTTGATTGATTGATTGGAACTTTTATTAGTAGATTGCACAGAACAGTACACATTCCGTTCAATTGACCACTAAATGGTAACACCCCAATAAGTTTTTCAACTTGTTTAAGTCAGGTCATGTGACCACCTGGCTCTGTTTGATTGGTCCAACGTCACCAGTGACTGCATCTGATTGGTGGAACGGAGTGAACGTCACCAGTGACTGTATTTGTTGAAACGCAGGCACTATGAAGGTCTGTCTGACAGACCAAAACAAACAAAGCGTGCATTAACAGATCTATAAAAATTAGTAGCGAGTAGCGAGCTGAATGTAGATAAAAGTAGCGGAGTAAAAGTAGCGTTTCTTCTCTATAAATATACTCAAGTAAAAGTAAAAGTATGTTGCATTAAAACTACTCTTAGAAGTACAATTTATCCCAAAAGTTACTCAAGTAGATGTAACGGAGTAAATGTAGCGCGTTACTACCCACCTCTGATTATAAGTGAAACTATTACTCCCGTATGATACCGATATTGGAGCCTGGAGTATTGGCAGATATCAATATTAACACAAATCATACGTACTTGAATGATTTAGTAGTGTTTGTTTGATCAGTGGGAGAAGGAATTTGCCAGACACTCTTCAATATTCAATCAGTTACATTTACAAGACGTATACTTCCAGAGGATATCTGCCTTGTTGTCCACACACGTCACCAACGTAGGCTGGATGGTGTCTGGGCAAGAACCTGGAACACAAATGACCTTCAGCTTTTACAGCAGAGTGGATACACACAGCTTTAAACTGGACACTCTTGGCCTCCCCCCTCTCACAAACGCCTGGATAAGGGACTTCCTAACGGACCGACCCCAGAATGTGAGACTTGGCCCGCACCTCTCATCCTCCCGCACGCTGAGCATCGGCTCCCCACAGGGCTGTGTGCTGAGACCCCTCCTCTACTGCCTTTACACCCATGACTGCAGTCCGGCCCACAGTGACAACCTTACCGTCAAGTTCGCCGACGATACCACAGTGGTCGGGCTCATCTCCAGGGGTGACGAGGCTGCCTACAGAGAGGAGGTCCTGAAGCTGACGGCCTGGTCTTCGGAGAACAACCTCGCTCTCAACACCAGCAAGACCAGAGAGATCATCGTCGACTTCAGGAGGAGCAGCACCGACCCTGCCCCCCTCTACATCAACGGCGAGCGTGTAGAGAGGGTCCACACCTTCAGGTACCTTGGAGTCCACATCTCTAATGACTTCTCCTGGACAGTCAACACCACATCAATCATCAAGAAGGCTCAGCAGCGGCTACACTTCCTTAGAGTCCTCGGGAAGTACAACCTGAAGCCTGACCTGCTGCTGACCTTCTACCGCTCGTCCATCGAGAGCCTGCTGACCTACTGTATTACGGTATGGTACGGCAGCTGCACTGCAGCAGACAGGGAGAGGCTGCAAAGAGTGGTCAAGACGGCTCAGAAGATCATCGGCCGCCCTCTCCCCTCTCTGACGGACATCTACACCTCCCGCTGCCTCAACAGAGCCAGTGCCATCATCAAGGACAGCACCCACCCTGGCTCTGACCTGTTCCAACTGCTGCCCTCTGGGAAGCGCTACAGGTGCATTAAAACCAAAACAAACAGGCTAAAGAACAGCTTCTTCCCCAGGGCCATAACCATCCTGAACGGACTGCCCCATTGTCCCTCATAACTGCCTTCTCTTCGGTGCAATAACCCATTCCACCAACCACCCTGTTTTTGTTTTGTTTTTTCATGTATATATTCATTTCACACCATATTCATTGCACTTCTACATTTTTTAAATTTTTATATATTTGCACATTGTTTTTCTAGCATGCACACATCGCACTGTATGGAATGGCCTCAATCTCGTTACCTTGCGTAATGACAATAAAGCTGATTTTGATTCTGATTCTGATTCTTTTTCAACTTGAAGAACGTTTTCTGTCTCACAGGTTTAGTTTTCCTTCTAATTTCATGCCCACTATGTGGCAGCCTTGTTTCACTTCCCATTTTGCACAGATGTCAGGCAACTGGTGACTATACCAGTCGAGAGGTTGAACACAGTCCGAGTCATTATTCATCATCAAGTTCACAGGTTCAACACAGCTTCAGTTCATATGTGATGCAAGCTTACTACTTTTATAATGCATGAATATTCAGTAAGCATAATTAGAGGCAATCAACACTCAAATACATTCTATATTATATTGGGAGCGACTTGTGACTTGAATTCCCTGGGAGGAACAACTGGTCCAAAACGCAACATTTTGGGGGCCTCGTCCGGTGCGACGCGCTGAGTATTATTCAAACGGACTCTAACCCAAGAATATAACATACGAAAGGACTTGAACCTCCAACCATTCTAGTCACAGGTGAAAGATTTAAGACGCAATGACATGAGTTGGCCACCATATGCAATGGCGGACAAGGCAAAATGCAACCATTCTATCGAAATCGCCACTCTGTGTCTGGGGTACAAACAGTGTTTGACTTACATACTTCAAGACAGACTCCTAAAGCAGATTTTAGAAAAAGGCTCCGCTTACCTTGTTTTATGTTTGGCCACTATTGAGTCTGTCCAGAAGATTGCAAGAGGTGTCCAATTCCCAGCGTGTCGCACCGGACGAGGCCCCCAAATTGTTGCGTTTTGGACCAGTTGTTCCTCCCAGGGAATTCAAGTCACAAGTCGCTCCCAAGCTCTTTACGACACTTAAAGCTGAGTTGAAAAACCACCAGAGACAGAATAGGTATTTTGTAATATATTTGCAAAGCTTTGCAGATATACATTGAGACCAGTCCAGCATAGAACATTCAATTGCGCCCCTAAGATCGTCTGTTCCCCCCCGACCAAACCCTCTCCCCTCTTAAGTCCCTGGCAGTCATGTCTCTCTAGCCAAAACAAATGCCCATTATCGCTCTTTCTAACATTCCAAAGCTTCAAGGTTAACACACACAGTTTACTTGCAGACAAACAGAAAGAGAACAAATGGAAAAACACAAATGTGACTATGAAATAAAAGAAGTAACACTTAAATTCGGATATATGTAAATATCTGCCTCCGACAGTATATATATGTAAATATCTTCCTCCGACAGTATATATATATATATATATATATATATATATATATATATATATATATATATATATATATATATATATATATGTGTGTGTGTGTGTGTGTGTACACATTATAATAATATGATGGATATATAATTAATATAATTGGATATTAAGAGTATGTGAAAGTTTGACTCCTACCTTATTTACTTCCGTGACGACCTTCTTAAAGTTTTGTAATCAATTTTTTTTGCGCCATTACTAGGGAAGGTTGTTTGGATTGTGTCATATAAGTAACTGTTGTGCTATTATTTATGAGCATTTTCCTTACTTTGTGCAGAATATTGCAGTAAACTGTTCACAAACAGACTGCACTGGAATTTAAGATTAATCTGAACGCTTTCTGCGATTCTTTGTTGAACTCATGACGATTCGCGGGCAGAAATGATAAAGACTGACGAGCCGCGGGCCACGGTTTGGACACCACCGTTCCAAACTATTTTTTATTGTGCATGAATAGTCATTAAGTAGTCCTTGAAAGCAGTTCAAACCGTAACAATAGTTAGAAAAGGCCTGAAGTGAAATGAGTCAAACAGAACAATGGTAGGCATGAAAAACCCTAAAATATTTATTACTAACCGTCTGGCATGGATTTAAGCTGTCTTTTAAGTTAAAGTAGAGTGGTAATTGTTTTTTTTGCCAACACCTGGTGGCCACAATCATTTACTAAGCTCATGACGCAGTAAGTGGAGTGATGCGGACACGTTTGTTACTGGATACAAATGTAATGTGCTGCTGCCTCGGAGACCTTGAATCTGTATTCAATATTATTTGATACTTGTTTATACTGACAAGTGTCGTGTTTTAGACTACAATATTCTTCAATTAAGGACACAATTTTTTTTGTGCCATTACTAGGGTAGGTTGTTTGGATTGTGTCATATAAGTAACTGTTGTGCTATTATTTATGAGCATTTTCAAGGGCCGTTGATCTAATTACCTTACGTTGTGCAGAATATTGCAGCAAACTGTTCACAAACAGACTGCACTGGAATTTAAGATTAATCTGAATGCGTTCTGCGATTCTTTGTTGAACTCATGACGATTCGCGGGCAGAAATGATAAAGACTGACGAGCCGCGGGCCACGGTTTGGACACCACCGTTCCAAACTATTTTTTATTGTGCATGAATAGTCATTAAGTAGTCCTTGAAAGCAGTTCAAACCGTAACAATAGTTAGAAAAGGCCTGAAGTGAAATGAGTCAAACAGAACAATGGTAGGCATGAAAAACCCTAAAATATTTATTACTAACCGTCTGGCATGGATTTAAGCTGTCTTTTAAGTTAAAGTAGAGTGGTAATTGTTTTTTTTGCCAACACCTGGTGGCCACAATCATTTACTAAGCTCATGACGCAGTAAGTGGAGTGATGCGGACACGTTTGTTACTGGATACAAATGTAATGTGCTGCTGCCTCGGAGACTTTGAATCTGTATTCAATATTATTTGATACTTGTTTATACTGACAAGTGTCGTGTTTTAGACTACAATATTCTTCAATTAAGGACACAATTTTTTTGTGCCATTACTAGGGTAGGTTGTTTGGATTGTGTCATATAAGTAACTGTTGTGCTATTATTTATGAGCATTTGGATTGTGTCATATAAGTAACTGTTGTGCTAGTATTTATGAGCATTTTCAAGGGTCGTTGATCTAATTACCTTACTTTGTGCAGAATATTGCAGCAAACTGTTCACAAACAGACTGCACCGGAATTTAAGATTAATCTGAAAGCTTTCTGCGATTCTTTGTTGAACTCATGACGATTCGCGGGCAGAAATGATAAAGACTGACGAGCCGCGGGCCACGGTTTGGACACCACCGTTCCAAACCATTTTTTATTGTGCATGAATAGTCATTAAGCAGTCCTTGAAAGCAGTTCAAACCGTAACAATAGTTAGAAAAGGCCTGAAGTGAAATGAGTCAAACAGAACGATGGTAGACATGAAATCCATACCGTCTGGTATGGATTTAAGCTGTCTTTTAAGTTAAAGTAGAGTGGTAATTGTTTCTTTTGCCAACACCTGGTGGCCACAATCATTTACTAAGCTCACGACGCAGTAAGTGGAGTGATGCGGACTCGTTTGTTACTGGATACAAATGTAATGTGCTGCTGCCTCGGAGACTTTGAGTCTGTATTCAATATTATTTGATACTTGTTTATATTGACAAGTGTCGTGTTTTAGACTACAATATTCTTCAATTAAGGACACTATGTATGTTTAATTTGCTCTAATCCGATACTTGTTATTTTGCTTGTATCAGATCGATACGCAATATCATATGAGACACCCCTAGTTATTAATATTAACATTTAAGCTTTTTCTCACCAAATTACGTCTTTTTGCTCTTTTTTCTAGCACTGTTGCTTGTTGTGTTCGATTTTCTTCCAACAATATAACTGAACTGGAGTTGGCCCCCGGGTGACACTTTGGACACCCCTGCTCTAAGCCTGAGTCTCCTTCCTGTTTGGCAGTGTCATCTTTGGACCAGGCGGCCTCCCCTCCCCAGCTGTGAGTCCAAACAAGCCCTACCCATGGTGCTTTGCTGCTTTGAATGACAGGAAGCAGGCCAGCAGGAAGTGGAGCATCTCTGCTCAAACAACAACAGTGCAAATAGAAACACTTTCATCCTACGCATTAACTGTCAGAATATGAGTGAGGGTTTATTGTCCAACACTTCATTAGTGTTGTACGCATACTTGCCAACCTTGAGACCTCCGATTTCGGGGGTGGGGCGGGGGGCGTGGTTTGGGGCGTGGTTAAGATATATATATATATATATATATACCGGTATAAGAAATACTTGACTTTCACTGAATTCTAGCTATATATATTTATTTTATCACACACACACACATATATATATATATATATATATATATATATATATATATATATGCATATAAATATAAAATAAATACTTGAATTTCAGTGATCATTTATTTACACATATACACACACATAACACTCATCTACTCATTGTTGAGTTAAGGGTTGAATTGTCCATCCTTGTTCTATTCTCAGTCACTATTTCAGAACACACACATTATACAAATATACATTATAAAATCAATAAGAAAACGGGAGCTCTAATTTGGGAGTCTGAATTAGGATCAGAAGTTCCTATATAAACATTGCGCACTCACGTCGCCTTTTTGTATTGATTACTGCAGCTGTGCACTGGATCCATTCACAAATACAAACTACAACTCACAAACACTTTAGAGTTAGGCTCCACCATCAGAATGTGTACTTAAACTTATAAAGATCACATGGATATTATTCAGTGAGTTGATTCACTAAAACTAACCTGTTATACAGGAGGAAAAAGCACACAGGACGTTTCAATTGTTCACAGACTGGTCGCTCTCATCAGAATGACAAGACACTTCCGGTCTGCAAGTGATAGCATTCAATTGGGAAGAAACACCCAACTGCCCCCTACTGACCAATGTGAATACTGATAAATGTGGAATGACAGCTCCAAAAACGAATTCAAACCACAAAATAAAATAAATAAATCAACACAAAAATGTGACACATTATGGGTGGGTCACATATGCATGTACAGTAGATGGCAGTATTGTCCTGTTGAAAAGTGTCACAACATTGCTGTTTACGGCAGACGAACTGCTTTACGGTAGACTAAAACTTGACTGCTGTTGTTGTGTGTTGTTGCCACGCTGGGAGGACGTTAATGAAACTGCCTAACAATAAACCCACATAAGAAACCAAGAACTCGCCCTCGATCATTAGCTGTTTATATTGTGAGAAAGCGGACGTGTGAACAGGCTGTCAAAACGTCACTCAGGTCCGCATGGAGCTGGAGGGGGCGTGGCCTCCAGCCCCGCCTGAATTTCGGGAGATTTTCGGGAGAAAATTTGTCCCGGGAGTTTTTCGGGAGAGGCGCTGAATTTCGGGAGTCTCCCGGAAAATCCGGGAGGGTTGGCAAGTATGGTTGTACGGCATAGCGGTACAATTAAAGTACCGCAGTACTAATGCTTTAAAACTGTGGTTCTCTGTACGTCGCCAAAGTATCCGCAGCATTTAGAAATGTGCGTACTTGGAAGCATGAAGTCGACATTTCCACATCAACGCCAGTCTTCGTACATCTCAACTTTGCATACTCCAGGTTTTTGTGCGTGGGTAAACTTAATATACCAGGGCCTTGGTTATCCCCTGCAGCAAACCACACAGTTCCATCAGCACCGGCTCTATGGTGGCCCTGCACTTACCAGAAGCACCATCTCAAGTACCAATGTCAGCAGAACCACGAACGCGAATGATGCGCGGTTTACCACCTGTATTGGACTTGTGAAAGCACTCGATCACTACGGCAGGGCATCTGTCGTTTCATCCTGGACAAAATTCATGACAAATTTGGGCTTTAATTTAAAGATGTGCTATTTAGATTTACACTCCTTGAAAAAATGTTTTAAAAATAATTGTACCTTTCCAACCTCATTATACTATTGGCTAAATTTTATATTCATAAATGTAAGTTTCTCAATACCCGACCTGTTTTTTGTGCCTTTAAAAAAAGAATTAGAACTCTACTTCAAAACGCTTTCTACCGCTGACAACCAAAAAGCTGTGAAAACTGTGTTCCAAATTTGGATTATTTACGGAACTTGTGTGAGCTAATGGCTTTACACTTTGTTACCAGTGTTGGGAATTCAATTGCGCCCCTAAGATCGTCTGTTCCCCCCCGACCAAACCCTCTCCCCTCTTAAGTCCCTGGCAGTCATGTCTCTCTAGCCAAAACAAATGCCCATTATCGCTCTTTCTAACATTCCAAAGCTTCAAGGTTAACACACACAGTTTACTTGGGATTATCACATCACTCTAAATGTATAGACTATAAAGTTCACAAACATAAAGAGGGATGCTAGTGGGCCAGGCCAATCTTACCTTATCTCTAAACTAAAACTGGGGAAATGTGTAGAGTCTTCTGGGCTTCACTACAGTGTTGATCTCCTGAATACATGATTTTATTTCACAATTCCTTGAGAGAAAAAAATGCCTGATTAGGCTTTGTGTATGTCATGTGTGCATTCCTTGGGTGAAGCCAGCTTTACAGCTATGTTGTTATTATGCGGTTTGTTACTTATGTATGTTATGTTGCAGCTATTTCAAATAGTTTTGTCAATTTGTTGTGGCTTGAAATAAATTGGCCCTTTGAAACATATCTTTGTCTTTGTGTGTTGTATGTAGAGCACATTGCTTAGCAGAGTTCATTGATGCAAATGCATGTCAAGTTGATCAACACATTGTATTATTCTCCAGTACAATAACAGTACTGAAATGAAGGCTAAAAGGGCATTAATGGGAGCCTTAAAAAAAAAGGGAGAAAAAAATAAGTAACTAAATAGTTACTTTTCACAGTAACGCATTACTTTTTGGTGTAAGTAACTGAGTTAGTAACTGAGTTACTTTTGAAATAAAGTAACTAGTAACTGTAACTAGTTACTGGTTTTCAGTAACTAACCCAACACTGTTTGTTACATATATATATTTTGCATTCTATTTTAGTTTCTTGAGTTTACAACCCCCTGGCGCTGTTTTGTACTGTTTTTGTACTGTTTCTGTACTTAGAGACTTAGACTTCCTTTTATTGCATACTTGCCAACCTTGAGACCTCCGATTTCGGGAGGTGGGGGGGGGCGTAGCTAAGAGGGGAGGAGTATATTTACAGCTAGAATTCACCAAGTCAAGTATTTCATATATATATATACAGTATATATATATATATATATATATATGAACATGGAGAGACTGCCAGTTATCTAGTCTCCACCAGTTACAGAAAATGTGCCATCAGTACAACTGGACAGTGCTGTTTCAGTTCCATCATCAGGACCATCAGTGAGTCAGACACAAACTACCGGTAGTCTCATAATTGAACCAGATTCAAGGGCTGCTGAGTTGCCATCATCAGAACCCAGATCACCCACAACAAAAACCCCACCAGTGATACGCAGGTACCCAGAAAGGTTTCGAGTACCACCAAAAAAACTGAATCTCTGAAGACCGTATACAAATCTGTGTTAAAGATGTACAAATACTGTTTGTATAATAAGCATGTTATTGTTTACAAATGAGGGTTAAGAGTTCAGTACTAAAATAAAAAAAAAGAATGTGGCTTAAGTACATTTTTTTAAATGAGTTGCTGCATTTTTTTGGTTGGGTTGTTTATTTCTTTTGAGTAATTTCTACAATTCTAAAAGGGGAGGAATGTAATAGAGTGATCTATGTTTGTCTGTTGCCATATCCTGGTGAATGTTGGCTATAGCGTACTGGGGTTACTTTTTGGTTGGCCAACGATTTACGTGGTGTTGCGCACCTGACGTCAAGTGTGTGAGTCTGTTCTGAAGTCTACAGTAAAGAGACGTACTTCATCCCCTCGCCTGTTTATTGCCTCCAACTCAATATATTACAACAACATTGCTCCATGCGGACCTGGAGGGTCCGCATGGAGCTGGAGGGGGCGTGGCCTAAAGGTCCGCCTGAATTTCGGGAGATTTTCGGGAGAAAATTTGTCCCGGGAGGTTTTCGGGAGAGGCGCTGAATTTCGGGAGTCTCCCGGAAAATCCGGGAGGGTTGGCAAGTATGTTTTATTGTCATTCAAATTTGAACTTAACAGTACAGATAAGAACGGAAATTTGTTGCATTAGCTCGTTGTAGTGCAGGATAAAAGAGCAATAATGTGCATATATAAATAAATAGATTACTGTACAGATAAATATATTGCATTTTTGCATATGCATCCACGTTTATGGATGTATGTTATATTGTCTTTATATTCCAGCCAGTTAATCCATTTTGGGGGGAATTGAGGGGATAATTATGATGCGTTCAAGAGTCTTACGGCCTGAGGAAAGAAGCTGTTACAGAACCTTGAGGTTCTGCTACGGAGGCTGCGGAACCTCTTTCTGGAGTCCAGCAGTGAAAACAGTCCTTGGTGGGGGTGGGAGGAGTCTTTGCAGATTTTCTGAGCCCTGGTCAGGCAGCGGCTTTTTGCGATCTCCTGCATAGGAGGAAGAGGAGTCCTGAGGATCTTTTCCGCCATCCTCACCACTCTCTGGAGAGACTTCCAGTCTGAGGCATTGCAGGCTCCAGTCCAGACAGAGATGCTGTTGCTCTCTATAGTGCCTCTGTAGAATGTGCTGAGAATGGGGGGAGGGAGCTGTGCTCTTTTCATCTGACGCAAAAAGTGCATGCGCTGCTGAGCTCTTTTTACAAGACCAGGGACCAGGTCATATTGTCAGTTATCTGCACCCCCAGGAACTTGGTGCTGCTTACGATCTCCACTGCTGTGTTGTTGATGAAGAGTGGAGCGTGGCTGGACTGGTGCTTCCTGAAGTTGACGATGATCTCCTTGGTCTTGTCGACATTCAGGACCAGGTTGTTGGTTCTGCACCAGTCAACCAGATGTTTCACCTCCTCCCTGTAGTCCATGTCGTTGTTGTCACGGATGAGACCCACTACTCTTGTGTCGACAGTGTCG
>NC_084564.2:5312500-5410000 GCF_033978685.3 Nerophis lumbriciformis
TTTGTCTCATTTTGTCCACCAAACGTCGTATGCTGTGCGTGAATGCACAAAGGTGAGCTTAGTTGATGTTATTGACTTGCTGGAGTGCTTATCAGGCATATTTTGGTCATATGCTCTAAACCGGGATGTGTTTATTTTGTTTTAAGAATGATGGCCAATTAAGAAATTAGCTGCAGGGCGCAAATGGCCCAAGGGCTGCACTTTGGACACCCCTGCTATAAAAATAGTGCTTATAGTTGAAACCAAGTGGTTTTCACTGAGGGCCACATTGCAGTTATGTTTGGCCCCAGAGGGCCGTTTTTAACACTGGATACTATCATCACACAATTTTTTCATGCATTTTATTAGTTGTTTTTTTTTAAGCTAAAATTTAAAAAAATATATAGTAAATTGCAATAATTTCACCTCAAAAGTTTGTGTATATTACTATGTATGTACGATATTTCTTCACAAAATACAATAATTTTAGGGCTGGTTCAGATTAGAGCAGAGGTGTCCAAGTGGTTTTCACTGAGGGCCACATTGCAGTTATGTTTGGCCCCAGAGGGCCGTTTTTAACACTGAATACTATTCTCACACAATTTTTTCATGCATTTTATTAGTTGTTGTTTTTTTTAAGCTAAAATTTAAAAAAATATATAGTAAATTGCAATAATTTCACCTCAAAAGTTTGTGTATATTACTATGTATGTACGATATTTCTTCACAAAATACAATAATATTAGGGCTGGTTCAGATTAGAGCAGAGGCGTCCAAGTGGTTTTCACTGAGGGCCACATTGCAGTTATGTTTGGCCCCAGACGGCCGTTTTTAACACTGAATACTATTCTCACACAATTTTTTCATGCATTTTATTAGTATTTATTTTTAAACTAAAATGTAAAAAAAATATATAGTAAATTGTGATAATTTCACCTCAAAAGTTTGTGTATATTACTGTAAATGGAAAAACAGTACTGCGGTTTTTGTCATGTCTGTGTGATCAGGTTTTATTTTTGGACTTTTTGTGCACTTTTGTTTTGTTTTGTCACCATAGTTACCCATTAGTTTCACCTGTCATGTCACGCACCTGTTTTGAGTCACGCACCTGTTGTTAATCATGTCCATAGTATTTAAGTTCATTCATTTTCTGTTGTTGGTCCTGACGACCTCACACCACATTTATGCTCTGTCCATTTTTTCATGTCCATGTTCACGCTGCTCCTTTTTTGTCCATGCCAAGTAAGTTTTCTTTATTCAAGCCATAGTTTGCAAGTTTTGTTTAATTGTTCATAGTTTATTCTCCGCCACTGTGCGCGCTTTTTGTTTGATCTTTTTTTTGTATTTATAGTTAATAAATAAATCATGTACCTTAATTCGATTGGCAACACTAAAATTGGCCCTAGTGTGTGGATGTGAGTGTGAATGTCCAGGGTGTACCCCGCCTTACGCCCGATTGTAGCTGAGATAGGCTCCAGCGCCCCCCGCGACCCCAAAGGGAATAAGCAGTAGAAAATGGATGGATGGATGTACCTTAATTCCCGTCTCGCCCGTGCCAACTTTCCGTTGCATCCCGGAAAAGCAAACTCACAAGATCAAGACCTGACAGTAGGTCGTCAGCAAGACAAACTGAAAAACACTGAACTTAAATACTACAGACATGATTAACAACAGGTGCTTGACTCAAAACAGGTGCGTGACATGACAGGTGAAACTAATGGGTAACTATGGTGACAAAACAAAACAAAAGTGCACAAAAAGTCCAAAAATAAAACCTGATCACACAGACATGACAGTTTTTATGGTAAAAAAAAAAAAAAAAAAAAAAGCAGCTCATTTGTTAGAATTTTCCTGTAAAATGTTCATTTGTTTTTTTTACTGTCAATAAACAAAACTGTAATTTTACAGTAAAATGTCGGCACCTGAGCGGACTTATTTTTTTACCGCAAGTCAACAACTGTAGATTTTTTGGTGTATTACTATAAATGCCAAAAAGGCACCACAGTTTATTACAGTAAAAAAAGCACAGTTTTTTTTAATTTAGAGGAAAAATGCTGTAAAAACGACTGTAAATTTCACAATTTTACCATGAAATCTATTGCTATTTTTACATTACACAATTCGATGGATAACTTGCTTTGAAATCATTATTATTAGTATTTATTTCTATTTAAAAAAAATGGTTGGAATGTTTGATAATATATTTTTGCATAATTAGACCATATTTAAGTTAACATAATTTACGATTACATGGAGTACGTATATTTTTTTTCTCCTAAAATAGAAAGAAATAATACATTTAATAAAAAAAAAGTTACAGTACTTTATTGATACATATTATTTCCAGGCTTGCCAGGGCCGAATAAACTGAAGTGGCCTTGAGTTTGACACCTGTGGATTAGAGGGTGCGTTCAAGTGCAACTTTAGAGCTCAGACGGCACACGCCGCTCTCGTTTGTTGGTTACGACCTCAAGAAAACATCTTGTTGTACCAACATGAAGAACGCAACGGTTCAAAAGGAGGCAAGAAGAAGGCCAAGTCGGAGAAAACCTTAAAGCTGAGCAGAAACTCTGAACAGCAGCCAAGTGGCAGCTCAAGCACTCCACTGCCTCCCTGTGGCCGAAGAAGGAACAGCAGAGGCCCAAACCTGAACGTTGACCTGATGGGAATTTCCAACTCTTTTAGGGGGATGTGGTTGTTTTGGCTCAGATTTTTTTTTTAATTAACTATTTGTCAATATACTTGAATTTATAAAACAACAATATAATTATATCAAAAGTAGGGCTTTCAAAATGAACTGAAGTGAGTAATCACAATAATTGTTTGCACTGAGATTAATCATGCAATTTATCTTGACCGTACAAGCTCTTTAACCTGAACTATACGGTCAGCAATCAGATAAATACATAGGTCAATAAAAAAGTGATTGCGGAAACTCCGACTGGTGTGCTCGCTGGTAAATTTCACTCCAGGATTCTTAATAGGACTTAAAAGATCCCTAAATATTCAGCACAACAATGAAATGGGGTTGGATATGTCCTCATGGTTGGGGTGGAGTTTGGCAATAATCATGTGGTGCCACCAGTACAACACATCTTCAGTTGTGTTCCCCGACGTCATTGGGCGTTTCGGCCATTTATCACAAGACACCCTCTGCTGAGATTGGCCCACCACAGGCTGATCAGACCTGGGTGTGTGTCGTATGGTGGCACCACGTGGTTATTTGGCATTCTTTCAGGATGTATTTTGTTTGGGGAAATGTTTATGGAACAAATATAGACCTGAGATTTAAACTTCAAAAAAGGGTCATTAGCATACTTGCCAACCTTGAGACCTCCGATTTCGGGAGGTGGGGGTTGGGGGGGGGCGTGGTTGGGGGCGTGGCCAAGAGGGGAGGAGTATATTTACAGCTAGAATTCACCAAGTCAAGTATTTCATATATACCGTATTTTCCGCACCATAAGGCGCCCTGGGTTATAAGCCGCGCCTTCAATGAACGGCGTATTTCAAAACTTTGTCCACCTATAAGCCGCCCCGTGTTATAAGCCGCATCTAACTGCGCTAAAGGGAATGTCAAAAAAACAGTCAGATAGGTCAGTCAAACTTTAATAATATATTAAAAACCAGCGTGATGTGGGCGCGCATGGAGTCGTATATCAACATGGACGGAGCTGCGTGAAAAAAGCCACCCGGCCTCTTCGCGTAAACTTCCCTTAACCACTCGCTCATCTTTTCTTCATCCATCCATCCCTTCGAGTTAGCTTTTATGATGACGCCGGCTGGAAAGGTCTCTTTTGGCAAGGTCTTCCTTTTGAATATCACCATGGGTGGAAGTTTCTGGCCATTAGCATGGCAAGCTAGAACCACAGTGAAGGATGACTTCTCATTCCCTGTGGTGCGAATATTCACCGTACGTGCTCCCGTTGTATCCACAGTGCGGTTCACAGGAATATCAAAAGTCAGTGGAACCTCGTCCATGTTGATAATGTTCTCTGGCCGGATCTTTTTTTCAGCTATCTTGTTTTTACAATATGCACGGAAAGTAGCCAGCTTTTCTTGAAAGTCTTTAGGCAGTTGCTGTGAAATAGTAGTCCGTGTGCGGATGGAGAGATTGCGTCTTTTCATGAACCGGAAACCTGTCGCTTAGTAGTAGCCATTTTGTGGTCTTTACAGATGTAAACACACAAAGGAAATGAAACGTAATATCCGCGCGCTTCTTCTTCTTCTACGGGGGCGGGTGGTTGCTTACAGTAGAAGAAGAAACGCTTCCTCTTCTATGGGGGCGGGTGCTTACCTTGGCGGTTGCTTGCGTAGAAGAAGAAGCGCTTCCTCTTCTACGGGGAAAAAAGATGGCGGCTGTTTACCGTAGTTGCGAGACCTAAACTTTATGAAAATGAATCTTAATATTAATCCATATATAAAGCGCACCGGGTTATAAGCCACACTGTCAGCTTTTGAGTAAATTTGTGGTTTTTAGGTGCGGCTAATAGTGCGGAAAATACCGTATATATATATATATATATATATATATATATATATATATATATATATATATATATATATATATATATATATAAGAAATACTTGACTTTCAGTGAATTCTAGCTGTATATATAATTATTTTATTATACATATCTATAAATATATATATATATATATATATATATATATATATAATAAATCTCCTGACGATTGAGGGTACCCCCCCTCATGAAACAGGCCTGTAGAGATGAAATAGTCTTGTGATTTTTTCCCACACATACATATATATATATATATATATATATATATATATATATATATATATATATATATATATATATATATATATATATATATATATATATATATATATATATAAAAGAAATACTTGAATTTCAGTGTTCATTTATTTACACATATACACACACATAACACTCATCTACTCATTGTTGAGTTAAGGGTTGAATTGTCCATCCTTGTTCTATTCTCTGTCACTATTTTTCTAACCATGCTGAACACCATTTCGCAGGTACCCAGAAAGGTTTCGAGTACCACCAAAAAAACTGAATCTCTGAAGACAGTATAAAAATCTGTGTTAAAGGTGTACAAATACTGTTTGTATAATAAGCATGTTATTGTTTACAAATGAGGGTTAAGAGTTCAGTACAAAAAAACAAAAAAAAGAATGTGGCTTAAGTACAGTTTTTTAATTGAGCTGCTGCATTTTTTGGTTGGGTTGTTTATTTATTTTGAGGAACTTCTCCATGTTTGTCTGTTGCCATTTCCTGGTGAATGTTGGCTATAGTGTACTGGGGTTACTTTTTGGTTGGCCAACGATTTACGTGGTGTTGCGCACCTGACGTCAAGTGTGTGAGTCTGTTCTGAAGTCTACAACAAAGAGACGTACTTCATTACCTCGCCTGGTTATTGCCTCCAACTCAATATATTACAACAACATTGCTGTTTACGGCAGACGAACTGCTTTACGGTGGAATAAAACATGACTGCTGTTGTTGTGTGTTGTTACCGCGCTGGGAGGACGTTAATGAAACTGCCTAACAATAAACCCACATAAGAAACCAAGAACTCGCCCTCCATCATTCTACAGTTATAACGTGTGTTGTGGGAAAGCGGACGTGAATACAAGCTGTTGACACGTCACTCAGGTCCGCATGGAGCTGGAGGGGGCGTGGCTTCCAGCTCCGCCTGAATTTCGGGATATTTTCGGGAGAAAATTTGTCCTGGGAGGTTTTCGGGAGAGGCGCTGAATTTCGGGAGTCTCCCGGAAAAGCCGGGAGGGTTGGCAAGTATGGTCATTAGAATAATACACAAAGTGTGCTACTATGAACATACCAATCCTTTACTTATAAGTTCTAATGTGTTAAAATGTTCAGATATTGTGTTTTTAAAAACAATGGAAATGATGTTTCGAGTAAAGAACAACAGCCTTCCAGCTTGTATTCTTAAATTATTTAAATTAAGAGGAGGAAACTATAATTTACGGGGGATATTGATTTTTGAAATAGGTAAAGTAAGAAGGAATATAAAATACAAATGTATTTCAGTTTTAGGAGTTAAATGGTGGAACAAGCTCAGTGATGAGTTGAAGACGTGTAGTTCTTTGTTAAGGTTTAAGAAAACCTTGAAAGGTGAAATAATAGAAAATTATAAAATATAGTAACAATTACTTTCATCCCATTGATTTTTTTTTTTTTTTTACGTTGATGTTCTAGATAATCTTATTTTCAGTGGAGGTATAGGATAGGCCAGGGGTCGGCAACCTTTACGAGTCAAAGAGCCATTTTGACCAGTTTCACAAATTAAAGAAAACAATGGGAGCCACAAAAGTCTTTTGAAATTTAAAATGAAATAACACTGCATACAAAGTTTTTTTTTGCTTTGTGCTATGTATAAACCAGGGGTCTCAGACACGCGGCCCACACCTTAATATGAAAATTGAATGTTGGTGCGGCCCGCGGGTTTAAATGAATGGCGCTTGACAGCGTCATACTTGCCGACCCTCCCGATTTTTCCGGCAGACTACGACATTCAGGGCAAGTATTCTCTCGAACGTGCCGTGATGGTACAGCATTTAGCGCCCATTACAACCAGCGTGCCGGCCCAGCCAAAAATTTGCGTGGGGCTTCATTCTGCTTGCTCACGTTATTGACAGCAAGGCATACTTGGTCAACAACCACACAGGTTACACTGACGGTGGAGGTATAAAATACTTTAACACTCTTACTAATAATGCGCCACTCTGTGAACCCACACCAAACAAGAATGACAAACACATTTCGGGAGAACATCTGCACCGTAACACAACATTACACAACAGAACAAATACCCAGAATCCCAAGCAGCCCTAACTCTTCCGGGCTACATTATACATTACATTAAACTGCATTCTTCCACCTCAGAAACATTGCCCGTCTCCGGCCCTCCCTCACATACTCTGCTGCCGAAACCCTCATCCACGCCTTCATCTCATCCCGGCTAGACTACTGCAACAGCATCCTCTACGGCATCACCTCCAAAACCCTCAACAAACTGCAATACGTCCAGAACTCTGCCGCCCGCCTGCGCACCGGAACCCGCTCCAGAGAGCACATCACACCTGTCCTTCATGACCTCCACTGGCTGCCTGTCAAATACAGAATCACCTTTAAAATACTCCTCACCACCTACAAGGCACTCCATAACCTGGCACCACCCTATCTCTCTGACCTCCTCCAGCCACACGTCCCGTCCCGTTCCCTTAGGTCTAGTGATGGTGAGGTCCCCAAGACCAGGCGCCGAACCTGGGGCGACAGGGCCTTCTCCGTGGCTGCCCCCTCTCTCTGGAACGCTCTCCCCAGGCACATCAGAGATGCCCCCTCCCTCCCTACCTTCAAAGCCACCCTAAAAACTCACCTCTTCACATTAGCCTTTCCAAACTGACCCTGCCCAAGGTGTCTCTTATTTATATATTTATTTTTATTTTTATTTCTAATAAAGTTGTTTTTATCGTCCCCCCCCCCCCCCACACACACACACACACATGTAAAGCGACTTTGGGTATTTAGAAAAGCGCTATATAAATCCCAGGTATTATTATTATTATTATTACATCCCCCGCTACCAAACCCCGCCCACCTCAACCGACGCACAGAGGGGGGGTTGATGTGTGAGGGAGCAGGGTTGGGGTGGGGGCGGGGTTTGGTGGTAGCAGGGTTGTATAATGTAGCCCGGAAGAGTCAGGGCTGCATGGGATTCTGGGTATTTGTTCTGTTGTGTTTATGTTGTGTTAAGGTGCAGATGTTCTCCCGAAATGTGTTTGTCATTCTTGTTTGGTGTGGGTTCTGTCGGAGGCAGATATTTACATATATCCGAATTTAAGTTGTACTTCTTTCATTTCTTAGTCATATTTGAAAACAGCTCGTGTTTTCCATTTCTTCTCTTGATGCTCTGTCAGCAAGTATACTGTGTGTGTTAACCTTGAGTTCTTTGGAATGTATTATGACTAGGGAGACGTGCTTGTATTATGGCTAGGGAGGGGGAAGGAAAGAGGGGTTTTTGGCGTTGGGAAGACAGACCATTTTGGGAGGCGCAATAGAATGTTCTAGGGTTAGACTGGTCTCAAAATGTATATTGGCAAAGCTTTGAAAATATACAACAAAATACCTATTCTGTCTCTGGTGGTTTTTCAACTCAGCTTTAAGTGTCGTAAAGAGCTTGGGAGCGAATTGTGACTTGAATTCCCTGGGAGGAACAACTGGTCCAAAACGCAACAGTTCACAGAGTGGCGCATTATTAGTAAGAGTTGTTAAAGTTGTTTTATATGGCCACCGTCAGTGTAACCTGTGTGGCTGTTGACCAAGTATGCCTTGCTGTCACTTGCGTGTGTAAGGAAAAGATGCTTATAACAAGAGGCTGGGCTGGCACGCTGTTCACACAGATTGTAGAGGGTGCTAAATGCTGTACCTTATTATTGTTGTAAGGGTGAAAATCGGAGAATGTTAATCCCGGGAATTTTCTGCGAGAGGCACTGAAATCCGGAAGTCTCCCGGGAAAATTGGGGGAGTCGGCAAGTATGTAGCTGGGCCGCATCAGAGTGACCAAGAAGCCGCGGGTTGCCGACCCCTGGGATAGGCAAATATAAGCTTTGGCTTCAGCCTATTCCTTTTTCGTTCATTCTTTTTATTTTATTAGGGCCCGCATGGCCCATTGTATAAGGACTCCCAAAGGGAGTCCTTATGCAATGGGACATAAGGACCTATTGAATTTGTAAGGTTTTATTGTTATTATACCGGCGGCCTCTTTGAGCACTAATTTGATCCACTTAACATGCTTCAAAACTCACCATATTTGACCCACACATCAGGACCTGCGAAAATTGTCTTTTAATAAAAAAAACGAACCGCAAAAATCAAAATTGCGCTCTAGCGCCCCCTAGAAAAAAAAAAAAATAGACTGCCTGTAACTCCCACTAGGAAGATCGGAGAGACATGAAACAAAAACCTCTATGTAGGTCTGACTTAGACCTAGTTTTCATAATTGTTTATCATCGGGCAAAAATCAACAGGAAGTTGGCAATTCCCCCTTCAAGACAAAAAAGTACTAAAAACAGTCACTTTTGCCTCTTTGAGCTATAATTTGACCCCCTTAACATGCTTCAAAACTCACCAAACTGAACACACACATCAGGACTGGCTAAAATTGCAATCTAATGAAAAAACCTAACCCCAAATCTAAAAATTGTGCTCTACCGCAATTTTTTAATAAAACGCAGAAAAAACTGCTCCTCGGAAGAAAAAATGACAAAACTGCCTGTAACTCCCACTGGGAAAGTCGGAGAGACATGAAACAAAAACCTCTATGTAGGTCTCACTTAGACCTACATTTCATAGATTGACAACCCTCAGCAAAAATCAACAGGAAGTTTGCAATTTCCCCTTCAAAACAATTTTTTTTTATAAACCGGTCACTTCTCTTCAAACATTATCTCCTCTGAGCGCGTTTGTCGTTTCAGCTTCAAACTAACACAGGAGAGAGATTGAACCAACCCAAGTATGTAGCTGGGCCGCATCAGAGTGACCAAGGAGCCGCATGCGGCTCCGGAGCCGCGGGTTGCCGACCCCTGGGATAGGCAAATATAAGCTTTGGCTTCAGCCTATTCCTTTTTCGTTCATTCTTTTTATTTTATTAGGGCCCGCATGGCCCATTGTATAAGGACTCCCTTTGGGAGTCCTTATACAATGGGACATAAGGACCTATTGAATTTGTAAGGTTTTATTATTATTATACCGGCCGCCTCTTTGAGCACTAATTTGACCCACTTAACATGCTTCAAAACTCACCATATTTGACCCACACATCAGGACCTGCGAAAATTGTCTTTTAATAAAAAAAACTAACCGCAAAAATCAAAATTGCGCTCTAGCGCCCCCTAGGAAAAAAAAAACCAAACTGCCTGTAACTCCCACTAGGAAGATCGGAGAGACATGAAACAAAAACCTCTATGTAGGTCTGACTTAGACCTAGTTTTCATAATTGTTTATCATCGGGCAAAAATCAACAGGAAGTTGGCAATTCCCCCTTCAAGACAAAAAAGTACTAAAAACAGTCACTTTTGCCTCTTTGAGCTATAATTTGACCCCCTTAACATGCTTCAAAACTCACCAAACTGAACACACACATCAGGACTGGCTAAAATTGCAATCTAATGAAAAAACCTAACCCCAAATCTAAAAATTGTGCTCTACCGCAATTTTTTAATAAAACGCAGAAAAAACTGCTCCTCGGAAGAAAAAATGACAAAACTGCCTGTAACTCCCACTGGGAAAGTCGGAGAGACATGAAACAAAAAACCTCTATGTAGGTCTCACTTAGACCTACATTTCATAGATTGACAACCCTCAGCAAAAATCAACAGGAAGTTTGCAATTTCCCCTTCAAAACAACATTTTTTTTATAAACCGGTCACTTCTCTTCAAACATTATCTCCTCTGAGCGCGTTTGTCGTTTCAGCTTCAAACTAACACAGGAGAGAGATTGAAACCTTCCAAATAAAAGTTATCGAAAGAATTTTTCTAACTGCTCCGGTTTTGATTTTATGAGCCTTCAAAGAACCGCTGCGCTGATGCTGCTGCGCTGCTGTTTTTTTAAGATGGTTGCTTAAAAGCAAGAAGCACCAGCGTGCCCACACAATGCAGACAAGGTAGGTACACTAGACAAAAGTATTGGGACACTTCGGACTAAAAGTAGACAAAAGTATTGGGACACTTATAACTACCACTGGACAAAAGTATTGGGACACTTAGGCCGAAAACTGGACAAAAGTATTGGGACACTTGGGACTACAACTTGACAAAAGTATTGGGACACTTAGGACTACAACTTGCCAAAAGTATTGGGACACTTGGGACTAAAACTGGACAAAAGTATTGGGACACTTAGGACTAGCACCTGCCAAATACGCGGGCCCGACCAACGCTGCTTGCAGCTTTAATTTTATTTAATTTTTGTGTGTAAATGTGTATGATTGTTAAATATGTATAATCTGTACTGTTAAACTGCTCACACAAAATGGTCAATGGTTGATGGTTCATTATATGACCCAAATAAACTTATTTCATTCATATGTGGGTCATTGTGCTCTTAACTGTACATAAATGTTGCCGTGTGTAACAACGGCAGGGTTGGGTACAAACAGGGTTGGGATGGCAACAGGGAGGAAAGCCAAGGCGGGACAGGCGAGACAGGCGGACGCAGCGGAATGACGTCAGGGTGACCCGAGAAGGCCGTCACTAATTAAGAGCAGAGTTATTCCCGTCATTCCACTATTAATAGCCCAGGTGTTTTCTCAATGAGACCATCCTCTGTCCCGAGCGGGGGAGGAACATGGTCCCCCCGAGGGAACGTTTGACATTGAGGGGAGGACCGTGTATCCCGTAGCAACAGCAATACAGAGAACTAAAACCAAGTACACTGAACTTGTTGGTCGCCAAGCAACAAAACTTCAGAACCATTTTCATTTGTACTTGTTAAAATGACACGTTTGGTCTTGTTATTTAATACATCAATGTTGAAGACACGAGCAACATTGATGTTTTAAATTATGATGGGTTTTTTTCCAGGGCTGATACCAATTATTAGTAAGTAGTCAAGGAGGCCGATAACCGATATTTGGAGTCGATATTTAAACATGACTAGTATACATCAGTAAACAGCTGGCCAAGGCTTTTGTCATGTCTGTGTGATCATGTTTTGTTTTAGTAATGTTCGGTTTAAATTTTGGACTTTTTGTGCACTTTTGTGTTGTTTTGTCACCATAGCAACCATTAGTTTCACCTGTCACGTCACGCACCTGTTCCACGTTTGGACTCATTGTGCACTCTTGTCACCATAGCAACCATTAGTTTTCACCTGTCACGTCACGCACCTGTTTCACGTTTCGAGTCACGCACCTGCTTTCACTAATCATGTCCATAGTATTTAAGTTCATTCATTTTCTGTTGTTCGTTCTGACGACATCCCCGCATTTATGCTCCTGCACTCTCTCCACACCCTGATGACCCTTGCTACTCTTTTTTTCATGCCGGTTCCATGCCAAGTAAGTTTTTGTTTGTTAAGCCACAGTTAGTGTTTTGTTTAATTATTCATAGTTTCTGCCAAAGTGCAAGTTTTGTGTTTAAAGTCTAGTTTTGTACCTCCGCCCCTGTGCGCGCTTTTCGTTTATTCCTTTTTTGATAGTTTAAATAAATCATGTACCCACCTTCAAGCCTTGACCAGTCCAGTTCATTTGCACCACGGGAGAACAAACCAAGCCAAAGTCCAAGTTATGACAGGCTTTAAGTTGTTTATTTAACAATATTTTTTGGAAACGTGGGACCAGTTGCGACATATTGTTTTATGCGGCGCTAATGTTGCGTTTAGTTGAGCAGCAAACAAACACAAACACCTTTATCTTTATCTGCTGTATTATTGTACATGGTAATTGGGATTTGTTATATGTTATAATACAATATAATTGTCATGTCTGTGTAATCATGTTTTGTTTTAGTCATGTTTTGTTTAGTTATTGGACTCTTTAGTTTCTGGCTTTTCACTCCCTTGTCTTGTTTCCATGATTACCCATTAGTTTCACCTGTTCCACGTTTGGACTCATTGTGCACTCTTGTTTGTCACCATAGCAACCCATTAGTTTTCACCTGTCACTTCACGTTTTGAGTCCCGCACCTGTTTTCGTTAATCATGTCTGTAGTATTTAAGTTCATTGTTTTCAGTTTGTCTTTCTGGTGACATCTCACATTTATGCTCTGTCCATTCCTGACACTTGTTTTCATGTCCATCCTTCATGCTACTATTTTTGTCCAAGCCAAGTAAGGTTTGTTTATTAATGCTATAGTCTTTTGGTTTCATAGTTTGTTCTCCGCCACTGTACGTGCGCGCCTTTCGTTTGTACTTTTTTTTGGTATAGTCTTTTGGTTTCATAGTTTGTTCTCCGCCACTGTGCGCGCTTTTCGTTTTAATGTCATGACTTGGTCCTGGGTGTTTGCTTTTCCGGAATGCAACGGAAAGTTGGCTCGGGCGAGACGGGAATGTGAGTACATGATTTATTTAATACATCAAAAAAAAAAAAGTACAAACGAAAAGCGCGCACAAGTGTCAGGAATGGACAGAGCATAAATGTGAGATGTCACCAGAAAGACAAACTGAAAACAATGAACTTAAATACTACAGACATGATTAACGAAAACAGGTGCGTGACTCAAAACGTGAAGTGACAGGTGAAAACTAATGGGTTGCTATGGTGACAAACAAGAGTGCACAATGAGTCCAAACGTGGAACAGGTGAAACTAATGGGTAATCATGGAAACAAGACAAGGGAGTGAAAAGCCAGAAACTAAAGAGTCCAATAACTAAACAAAACATGACTAAAACAAAACATGATTACACAGACATGACAATAATAATATAATATATCAGTATATAGTATATACGGTATATATAATATGTAAATATTACATATATGTTATATTGCTACTATGGTACATTTTTTGTCTACTTTATACCTTTTGTTTTCGCCCTCTTTTTGTGCCCTCGTGTGCATTATCCTTTGTAACTGAGCTACTGTGTGGAACAATTTCCCTTGTGGATCATTAAGGTTTGTCTAAGTCGAAGTGTAAGCCATAAAGGAATGGAACGACCTCACAACAAACTTGAAAAGTCTAACAGATTACTCGTCATTCACAATTGAAGTTAAAAAGTGGCTTTGGAGCAATCAAAGCTGCTCACACGGTCAATAAGGTGGCCACCTTGTTTGACATGTCAACTTAATGTGGATTATATTTATCCATGAGAGCATTTTTGTTGTAAATTGTGAGGTGTGTCTGTTAAAATCATGGTTGTTTTTACAAATGATGACAGACGTGGACAAGAGCATGTATTGTCCTTTGTGTGACGATGTAAATGAGGTGTGGTTGTATTGTATATTAAGTATGTGTCCATGACTATGATTTTACTGTCATAATTTTATTGCATGATTTTTAGGGGTGTGGGGAAAAATCGATTCGAATTCGAATCGCGATTCTCACTTGTACGATTCAGAATCGATTCTCATTTTTAAAAAATCGATTTTTATATTTTTCATTTATTTATTTATTTTATTTATTTTTTAATTAATCAATCCAACAAAACAATACACAGCTGTCAGTGTTTGTTGGTGATGAACCCCAAGATGCAGAGATTACGGCAGGCATTGAACGAGAAAACATGATTTAATATTATAGCAAAAAAAACAAACAAAAGGGTACAAACAAAAGGCGCGCACAAGGCGGTGAACAAACTTGGCTATGAACTAAAATAGCAAAAAGGCTAACTGTCGACAAGAAACAAAAACACTTACTGTGACACGAAGGAACTATGACATGAGCAGAGTGAACAAAAAGTAGACAGAGCTACAACGACAAGTATTATGACAGGTAGTAGTGACAACACGTATTAGCGACAATGACAATGACAATAATCCAGCAGTGACTGGAGGGTAGGGCAGGTATAAATAGCAGCTGGCTGATTGACACCAGGTGTGGCCAGGTGCCAATCAGCCACAGCTCAGGGGACACAGCACTCAGGGAGACAAACAGGAAACAGAACCAAAACAAGAGCGCTGACAGGAAATACTACACACAGAGGAAAAACTAAAACACAACCAAACTGTCAGGGGCAAGCCTGACAACAGCAATACCATAACAATGCAATCCAATTCCAAAACCAAAGCCGACCCAGCAACACTCAGAACTGCAATAAACAGAGCAATTGAGAGGAGACACAAACACCACACAGAACAAACCAAAAGTAGTGAAACAAAAATGAATATTATCAACAACAGTATCAATATTAGTTACAATTTCAACATAGCAGTGATTAAAAATCCCTCATTGACATTATCATTAGACATTTATAAAATAAAAATAAAAATGAACAATAGTGTGACAGTGGCTTACACTTGCATCGCATCTTATAAGCTTGACAACACACTGTGTCCAATATTTTTACAAAGATAAAATAAGTCATATTTTTGGTTCATTTAATAGTTAAAACAAATGTACATTATTGCAATCAGTTGATAAAACATTGACCTTTACAATTATAAAAGCTTTTTACAAAAATCTACTACTCTGCTTGCATGTCAGCAGACTGGGGTAGATCCTGCTGAAATCCTATGTATTGAATGAATAGACAATCCTTTTGAATTGGGAAAAAGTCGTTTTTGAATTGAAAAAAATCGATTTTGAATCGAATCGTGACCCCAAGAATCGATATTGAATCGAATCGTGGGACACCCAAAGATTCGCAGCCCTAATGATTTTTGTATCCCTTTAATTTAGGTAGCCAGGGACTGCAGATGGAAATGAGCTATTTAGCTATAATCTGGTACAGAACATATCTGTCTTTGAGCTTAATGTTTCTGTGCATTGTCCCTTCAAATAAACTAAACTAAGTCTAAGTGCAAGTCTTATTACGTCATACTTGCCAACCCTCCCGAATTTTCCGGGAGACTCCCGAAATTCAGCGCCTGTAGCCTATTTTAAAACTTTGTTCATATATAAGGCGCACCGCATTAAAGTTAAAGTTAAAAAGTTAAAGTACCAATGATTGTCACACACACACTAGGTGTGGCGAGATTATTCTCTGCATTTGACCCATCACCCTTGATCACCCCCTGGGAGGTGAGGGGAGCAGTGGGCAGCAGCGGTGGCCGCGCCCGGGAATCATTTTGGTGATTTAACCCCCAATTCCAACCCTTGGTATATAAGGCGCATAGAATAGAGGCTACAGTAGAGGCTGGGGTTACGTTATGCCATACTTGCCAACCCTCCCGAATTTTCCGGGAGACTCCCGAAATTCAGCGCCTCTCCCGAAAACCTCCCGGGACAAATATTCTCCCGAAAATCTCCCGATTTTCAGCCGGAGCTGGAGGCCACGCCCCCTCCAGCTCCATGTGGACCTGAGTGAGGACAGCCTTTTTTCATGACGGGAGGACAACAGGGTGACAAGAACTAAATCATCCAGACTAGAGATAAATTGTATTATTATGTTTATCTTACCTAAAAATAAATATATTTATTAATTAAAAAAATAAATAAATAAATACATTTTCATTATATTTTGCTAAAAACATCAAAATTAATTGTATTTTTCTTTGTATTTTTTTCTGACTCCTTATTACATCCAGCCATAGAATTATACATTAAAATAAACATATTTGAAATAATTGATTTTGAATCATCATAATAATTCATTTAAAATGACCATATTTAATTATTAAAATAATTGCTTGTTTATCAACAACTTTAGCATTTTATTCATTACATTTTGAAACTCTCAGAAGCCAAGTTATGTTATATTCCTTAAGATTTATTTATGCAAGTTTGAAGTATCAATTATCTAAACACAGTTTTGTTTGCATAATTTCAGGATGTAGATATATATATCTATATATATCTATATATATATATATATCTATATATATATATATATATATATATATAGATATATCTATATATATATATATATATATATATATAGATATATATATGTGTGTGTATGAAATACTTGACTTGGTGAATTCTAGCTGTCAATATACTCCTCCCCTCTTAACCACGCCCCCAACCACGCCCCCGCCCCACCCCCGACCACGCCCCCATCCCCCACCTCCCGAAATCAAAGGTCTCAAGGTTGGCAAGTATGTATTACGTGTGTCTAACAAGAGCATCAATATTTGCCTTTCAAAATAGAAGAAATCTCCTGGGAAAATTGTTTAAAATATTTTATAAATATAAAAACACATTTTTTTAAATCAATAGAACCTGTACAATTTATGGATTTAATATCCTGAAATATTGCTAAAAAAAAACCCAGGTAGATTATAGTTGAGACATTTTTCAAGCTGGCTGGCTGTCATTTCTTCCTGGATGTTACACTAAGTATGATAATGTGTGAGCTGCTGCCTGCTACTCTTCACTCATATAATGAGTCTCATATTTGTCAAGATATTCACACCAAGTTTGGATTTAGGGCAGCAGTATCGTTTCTGTCGTATTCATGTCCTTCTATCTCTGTCGCGTTAATGGATTGAATTGCGGAGCATGAAATTCGCCCGCGCTGTGTTGCGGACGAAAACTTGTCGAGACACTCCATCCAGCGCAAACAAAGAAAACAACATGGGAAAGCAGGACAAAAATTGGATTTCCTGGCAAAGAGCGGAAACGTAGTGTAGACCAGTGATTCTCAAATCCCTTATTGTATGTTCAAACTCAGTGTTATTGTTCAAACTCGGTGTGATATTACTATATTAGATGTTTTTAATGAATACTCAGGCCTGCTACGCTACTGTGTTTTCACGTTGGTCATTAAAGTTAAAGTTAAAGTACCAATGATTGTCCCACACACACTAGGTGTGGGGAAATTATTCTCTGCATTTGACCCATCACCCTTGATAACCCCCTGGGAGGTGAGGGGAGCAGTGAGCAGCAGCGGTGGCTGCGCTCGGGAATCATTTTGGTGATTTAACCCCCAATTCCAACCCTTGATGCTGAGTGCATACCTGCCAACTTTTGAAATCAGAAAAACCTAGTAGCCAGGGTCCAGGGGCCGCAGGCCCCGGTAGGTCTAGGACAAAGTCCTGGTGGGGGGTTCAGGCCGACGCAAAATGATTATTAGCATTCAGACAGGTTAAAATGTTGCTAAAACCATCACTTTTCTATCAGTCACAGTGACTTTTCAAAACAAAAATATTACAGCAAAAATCATATGGGTTGATTGACATGTTTATTCTGTAAGCTAACTTCAATAGTTTGAAATTATTTTGACAGTTAATGCCAGTTATCCTGTCAACCTTTCACAAGACTTCAATTTGTTAATTGAAAGTATAAACACTTTTTACAGTAAAAAAAATGGTAAAACAGTACTAAACAATTCCATTTAAAAAAAAAAATTGGTGTCATTATTAAGTTTCTGTCCAAGCTTGTATAATCTACTGCCTTGTTCAATTGTAAAAAATATTCTGTGCCTAAAATTCACATTTCTATCACAATTATCATACTGTAAACATGGTAAGCTAACTTCATTAAAATTAATAGTCCTGTCAATAGCATGGAATTACAATTCAAATGTAGTTTTTTTGTAAGCCTTTCAAAAGAATTCAAAATATGAAAAATTAATGAAAATTAATTTAAGCCATCAGACACTTGAAAAGTGGCACATCACATCTCTAATGTAATCATTTGAACTTTTCAACAGAAATAGCACTGCAAAAATATTAAGGACACACTTCTGTATTTTGGTAGTTATGCTGTCAACATTTAACAAGATTTCTTCAACTTGGACTTGAAAGCATAAATAGTATAAACACTTTTAACAGTATAACAGTACTAAACAATTCCAATAGATAACATTGGTGTCATTACCTTTTTGTTTGCTCAATTATTGCCTCCGTAAATAAAACTTCGGCATTTATCACATCCAAAGAATCTGTTTGGGCGACGAAAAACGTTGAAAGTTTTCCACTTGTATCGCTAGCAACGGCATTAGACTTGTGTTTTTTTGTCCCAAGGTGGTCTTTTACATCGCTAATTCCTCCGTGTCCGATCGAAAAATCTTGTCTGCACAAGGTGCAATTCGCGTAGTTTTCACCCTTTTTGGAACGGATAATTATTCCCGGATAGGCTTTTGAATATTCTTCACGGAATGACTGCAGTTTTCTTTTCGGTTTAAGATTCGTTTGCGATTTTTCTCCGGATGATTCCATGATCGTTCGCTCGTTTGGAAACAATGGGCAACTGGTGCCTCGTGCTTGGCAGCGGTGCTATAAATAGCCTCGCGCATGGCATTCGGAATGGCTCGATAGGAAGTTACGGGAAGCAGTGTCGATTGTCATTGTTGTTATGCGATTTCGTGAATAAAACTTAAAAAAAAAAAAAAAAAATTAATTAATGAAAAACCGTATTTTTAGGTTGATGAAAACCGTACTAATTACGGGAAAACCGGAGTAGTTGGCAGATATGTGAGTGCCAAGCTCTAGGCCACTGAGTAGGTTTATTTATGTTGGTACTTGGAGAGCCGAGTGTTTTTTATGAGGTTAAAAAAGTTCGAGAACATCCCATTGGTGTCGGCGATCGGCACTGCAAGGAGAGAAAGGAAGGGGTGTGGCCGTGCGAGCGCCGCGGTGGAAGCAGCTGAGCAGAATTCTCACAAGAACTCAAAGGAATGCCCTGTCAGATAGCAAAACATATTTTGGGGGGAATTATTGACAATGACGGTAATTTTTATTCTTAAATTAATTTTAAAAAATTACTTTTTTCATGCATGGCAACTCTTTACTTATGTGACGTCTATTTTAAAATACTCTTATTTGTATATATTGTATCTGCTGATGTTGTTTGAAATACAAACCCCGTTTCCATATGAGTTGGGAAATTGTGTTAGATGTAAATATAAACGGAATACAATGATTTGCCAATCATTTTCAACCCATATTCAATTGAATATGCTACAAAGACAACATATTTGATGTTCAAACTGATAAACATTTTTTTGTGTGCAAATAATCATTAACTTTAGAATTTGATGCCAACAACACGAGACAAAGAAGTTGGGAAAGGTGGCAATAAATACTGATAAAGTTGAGGAATGCTCATCAAACACTTATTTGGAACATCCCACAGGTGAACAGGCAAATCGGGAACAGGTGGGTGCCATGATTGGGTATAAAAGTAGATTCCATGAAATGCTCAGTCATTCACAAACAAGGATGGGGCGAGGGTCACCACTTTGTCAACAAATGCGTGAGCAAATTGTTGAACAGTTTAAGAAAAACCTTTCTCAACCAGCTATTGCAAGGAATTCAGGGATTTCACCATATACGGTCCGTAATATCATCAAAGGGTTCAGAGAATCTGGAGAAATCACTGCACGTAAGCAGCTAAGTCCGTGACCTTCGATCCTTCAGGCTGTATTGCATCAACAAGCGACATCAGTGTGTAAAGGATATCACCACATGGGCTCAGGAACACTTCAGAAACCCACTGTCAGTAACTACAGTTGGTCGCTACATCTGTAAGTGCAAGTTAAAACTCTCCTATGCAAGGCGAAAACCGTTTATCAACAACACCCAGAAACGCCGTCGGCTTCGCTAGGCCTGATCTCATCTAAGATGGACTGATACAAAGTGGAAAAGTGTTCTGTGGTCTGACGAGTCCACATTTCAAATTGTTTTTGGAAACTGTGGACGTCGTGTCCTCCGGACCAAAGAGGAAAAGAACCATCCGGATTGTTATAAGCGCAAAGTTGAAAAGCCAGCATGTGTGATAGTATGGGGGTGTATTAGTGCCCAAGACATGGGTAACTTACACATCTGTGAAGGCACCATTAATGCTGAAAGGTACATACAGGTTTTGGAGCAACATATGTTGCCATCCAAGCAACGCTACCATGGACGCCCCTGCTTATTTCAGCAAGACAATGCCAAGCTACGTGTTACATCAACGTGGCTTCATAGTAAAAGAGTGCGGGTACTAGACTGGCCTGCCTGTAGTCCAGACCTGTCTCCCATTGAAAATGTGTGGTGCATTATGAAGCCTAAAATAGCACAACGGAGATCCCCGGACTGTTGAACAACTTAAGCTGTACATCAAGCAAGAATGGGAAAGAATTCCACCTGAGAAGCTTAAAAAATGTGTCTCCTCAGTTCCCAAACGTTTACTGAGTGTTGTTCAAAGGAAAGGCCATGTAACACAGTGGTGAACATGCCCTTTCCCAACTACTTTGGCACGTGTTGCAGCCATGAAATTCTAAGTTAATTATTATTTGCAAAAAAAAGAGAAAAGTTTATGAGTTTGAACATCAAATATGTTGTCTTTGTAGTGCATTCAATTGAATATGGGTTGAAAAGGATTTGCAAATCATTGTATTCCGTTTATATTTACATCTAACACAATTTCCCAACTCATACGGAAACAGGGTTTGTAAATAACAAGCCGATATCGATAAAAAAAAGGCAGATACAGATATATGTCAACTTATTGACCATGGGCGGCAATAATTGATCTTCATTTGTGTTTGTGGACTGTAGCATACTAGCAAGTGTTTGTAATAATTCACCCTCTCCCACGGCTGAATAAATCAGCGACATACTGGAAACAGTATGACGCAGTACAAGCACAATTGATGACGTTATTTTAAACAACAGGGGATCAAGGAAAGATACTGGTGGGACGCCTCAAGACTAGGACTTCCTGTTGCGGTCTTTTTGGGTTCATATAACAAAATATGGTGGGGGGTTTTCTGATTGTTATGAAGTTGTGAGGAGACAAAGGGATAAGGAAAGGTTCTAAGAGGAGCTAATTGACCTGATGATGCAATCGCACACATGACACAGAGTGGAAAAAGGGGGAGCAGGAAGTGATGTCACAGAATTGCAGGCTGCTCATTGGACACGAGACGGACAGCTGCTATAAAACCTGACATGAAGCCTGCACACGGCGACAGACCAACGGATACGTTGAAGGTAACATGTGTGTGTGTGTGTGTGTGTGTGTATGTGTGTGTTGTGTGTCATGCTGTTTCCACTGCACATTGATGTTTTTACATTTTCAGATTTTTTCTTGCTCTTTTTCAGAATAAAAGCATTTTTAGGAGTATAATATAAAAATATAGGGAAACAGTAATGTAGTACCACTAGTGTATTACAGTAAAAATACAAAAGTTGAACAGAGAAAAAGAGCAGGAAAGATGATTCATCAAGTGTCGTAAGTTATTTCAACATGTACATGGAAGCTGCTTGAAATAATTGCATTTCTTTCAATAATTTAACAAAAATAATTGCAACTTTTGCATGATTATGTATTTCCCGGTTATTTCAGTAATACAACCAATAATAATATTCACATATTCGCTCTGTTTGCTCTTAATATATGGACACACTTTTTGTGAACTAATAGAAAAACAATTACAAAAATATTAGTGAGTTTTTATTACCAAAATGTATACGGCAACACAAACGAGCTGCCTGAAATAATTAAATTTCTGTAAGTAATTAAACAAAAATAATTGCAACTTTTGCATGATTTTATGTATGCAGGTTGTTTAAGTAATAATAGCAGTAATGATATTCAAATATTTACAACTTCTGCTCTTAATCTATGCACACAATTTTTGTGAATAAATACAAAAACAATAAAAAAAATATTAGTGAGTTTTTATTACCAAAATGTATATGGCAACACAAACAAGCTGCCTGGAATAATTAAATTTCTTTAAGTAATTAAACAAATATAATTGTAACTTTTGCATAATTTAATGTTTGTCAGGTTAATTCAGTAATAAATAATAGTAGTAATAATATTCAAATATTTGCAACTTCTGCTCTTAATCTATGCACATTTTTTGTGTGAATATAAAGAAAAACAATTAAAAAAAATACTGAGTTTATATTGCCAAAATGCATATGGAAACACAAACAACCTGCCTAAAATAATTAAATTTTTTTAAGTAATTAAACAAAAATAATAGCAACTTTTGCACGATTTTATGTATGCAGGTTGTTTAAGTAATAATAGCAGTAATGATATTCAAATATTTACAACTTCTGCTCTTAATCTATGCACACATTTTTTGTGCATAAAAACAAAAACAATAAAAAAAATATTAGTGAGTTTTTATTACCAAAATGTATATGGCAACACAAACAAGCTGCCTGGAATAATTACATTTCTTTAAGTAATTAAACAAATATAATTGTAACTTTTGCATAATTTTATGTTTGTCAGGTTATTTCAGTAATAAATAATAGTAGTAATAATATTCAAATATTTGCAACTTCTGCTCTTAATCTATGCACATTTATTTTGTGAATATATACAAAAACAATTAAAAAAATATTAAGTGAGTTTATATTACCAAAATTCATATGGAAACACAAACAACCTGCCTGAAATAATTACATTTCTTCAAGTAATTAAACAAAAATAATAGCAACTTTTGCACGATTTTATGTATGCAGGTTGTTTAAGTAATAATAGCAGTAATGATATTCAAATATTTACAACTTCTGCTCTTAATCTATGCACACATTTTTTGTGAATAAATACAAAAACAATAAAAAAATATTAGTGAGTTTTTATTACTAAAATGTATATGGCAACACAAACAAGCTGCCTCGAATAATTACATTTCTTTAAGTAATTAAACAAATATAAGTGTAACTTTTGCATACATTTTATGTTTGTCAGGTTATTTCAGTAATAAATAATAGTAGTAATAATATTCAAATATTTGCAACTCCTGCTCTTAATCTATGCACATTTTTTTGTGAATGTATACAAAAAAAAAAAAATTATTAAGTGAGTTTATATTACCAAAATTCATATGGAAACACAAACAACCTGCCTGAAATAATTACATTTCTTTAAGTAATTAAACAAAAATAATAGCAACTTTTGCACGATTTTATGTATGCAGGTTGTTTAAGTAATAATAGCAGTGATAATATTCAAATATTTACAACTTCTGCTCTTAATCTATGCACACACTTTTTGTGAATAAATACAAAAACAATTTAAAAAATATTAGTGAGTTTTTATTACCAAAATGTATATGGCAACACAAACAAGCTGCCTGGAATAATTACATTTCTTTAAGTAATTAAACAAATATAAGTGTAACTTTTGCATAATTTAATGTTTGTCAGGTTATTTCATTAATAAATAATAGTAGTAATAATATTCAAATATTTGCAACTTCAGCTCTTAATCTATGCACATTTTTTTTGTGAATATATAGAAAAACAATACAAAATATTAAGTGAGTTTATATTACCAAAATTCATATGGAAACACAAACAACCTGCCTGAAATAATTACATTTCTTTAAGTAATTAAACAAAAATAATAGCAAATTTTGCACGATTTTATGCTTGCAGGTTGTTTAAGTAATAATAGCAGTGATAATATGCAAATATTTGCAACTTCTGCTCTTAATCTATGCACACACTTTTTGTGAATAAATAGAAAAACAATAAAAAAATATTAGTGAGTTTTTATTACCAAAATGTATATGGCAACACAAACAAGCTGCCTGGAATAATTAAATTTCTTTAAGTAATTAAACAAATATAATTGTAACTTTTGCATAATTTTATGTTTGTCAGGTTATTTCAGTAATAAATAATAGTAGTAATAATATTCAAATATTTGCAACTTCTGCTCTTAATCTATGCACATTTTTTTTGTGAATATAAAGAAAAACAATAAAAAAATACTGAGTTTATATTGCCAAAATGCATATGGAAACACAAACAACCTGCCTGAAATAATTACATGTCTAAGTAATTAAACAAAAATAATAGCAACTTTTGCACGATTTCATGCTTGCAGGTTGTTTAAGTAATAATAGCAGTGATAATATTCAAATATTTGCAACTTCTGCTGTTAATCTATGCACACACTTTCTGTGAATAAATAGAAAAACAATTTAAAAAATATGAGTTAGTTTTTGTAACCAAATTAAACAAAAATATCTGCAACTTTTGCCTGATTTTATGTTTGCAGGTTATTTAAGTAATAATAGCTGTAATAATATTCAAATATTTGCAACTTCTGCTCTTAATCTATGCACACAATTTTTGTGAATAAATACAAAAACAATAAAAAAATATTAGTGAGTTTTTATTACTAAAATGTATATGGCAACACAAACAAGCTGCCTGGAATAATTAAATTTCTTTAAGTAATTAAACAAATGTAATTGTAACTTTTGTATAATTTTATGTTTGTCAGGTTATTTCAGTAATAAATAATAGTAGTAATAATATTCAAATATTTGCAACTTCTGCTCTTAATCTATGCACATTTTTTTTGTGAATATATAGAAAAACAATAAAAAATATTAAGTGAGTTTATATTACCAAAATTCATATGGAAACACAAACAACCTGCCTGAAATAATTACATTTCTTTAAGTAATTAAATAAAAATAATAGCAACTTTTGCACGATTTTATGCTTGCAGGTTGTTTAAGTAATAATAGCAGTAATGATATTCAAATATTTACAACTTCTGCTCTTAATCTATGCACACAATTTTTGTGAATAAATACAAAAACAATAAAAAAAATATTAGTGAGTTTTTATTACTAAAATGTATATGGCAACACAAACAAGCTGCCTGGAATAATTACATTTCTTTAAGTAATTAAACAAATATAAGTGTAACTTTTGCATAATTTTATGTTTGTCAGGTTATTTCAGTAATAAATAATAGTAGTAATAATATTCAAATATTTGCAACTTCTGCTCTTAATCTATGCACATTTTTTGTGTGAATATATACAAAAACAATAAAAAAAATATTACGGTAAGTGAGTTTATATTACCAAAATTCATATGGAAACACAAACAACCTGCCTGAAATAATTACATTTCTTTAAGTAATTAAACAAAAATAATAGCAACTTTTGCACGATTTTATGCCTGCAAGTTGTTTAAGTAATAATAGCAGTGACAATATTCAAATATTTGCAACTTCTGCTCTTAATCTATGCACACACTTTTTGTGAATAAATAGAAAAAAAATAAAAAAATATTAGTGAGTTTTTATTACCAAAATGTATATGGCAACACAAACAAGCTGCCTGGAATAATTAAATTTCTTTAAGTAATTAAACAAATATAATTGTAACTTTTGCATAATTTTATGTTTGTCAGGTTATTTCAGTAATAAATAATAGTAGTAATAATATTCAAATATTTGCAACTTCTGCTCTTAATCTATGCACATTTTTTTTGTGAATATATACAAAAACAATAAAAAATATTAAGTGAGTTTATATTACCAAAATGTATATGGAAACACAAACAACCTGCCTGAAATAATTACATTTCTTTAAGTAATTAAACAAAAATAATAGCAAATTTTGCACGATTTTATGCTTGCAGGTTGTTTAAGTAATAATAGCAGTGATAATATTCAAATATTTGCAACTTCTGCTCTTAATCTATGCACACACTTTTTGTGAATAAATAAAAAAAACAATAAAAAAATATTAGTGAGTTTTTATTACCAAAATGTATATGGCAACACAAACAAGCTGCCTGGAATAATTACATTTCTTTAAGTAATTAAACAAATATAAGTGTAACTTTTGCATAAATTTTATGTTTGTCAGGTTATTTCAGTAATAAATAATAGCAGTAATAATATTCAAATATTTGCAACTCCTGCTCTTAATCTATGCACATTTTTTGTGAATACAAAGAAAAACAATTAAAAAAATATTAAGTGAGTTTATATTACCAAAATTCATATGGAAACACAAACAACCTGCCTAAAATAATTACATTTTTTTAAGTAATTAAACAAAAATAATAGCAACTTTTGCACGATTTTATGCCTGCAGGTTGTTTAAGTAATAATAGCAGTGATAATATTCAAATATTTGCAACTTCTGCTCTTAATCTATGCACACACTTTTTGTGAATAAATACAAAAACAATAAAAAAAATATTAGTGAGTTTTTATTACTAAAATGTATATGGCAACACAAACAAGCTGCCTGGAATAATTACATTTCTTTAAGTAATTAAACAAATATAAGTGTAACTTTTGCATAATTTAATGTTTGTCAGGTTATTTCATTAATAAATAATAGTAGTAATAATATTAAAATATTTGCAACTTCTGCTCTTAATCTATGCACATTTTTTTGTGAATATATAGAAAAACAATAAAAAAAATATTAAGTGAGTTTATATTACCAAAATTCATATGGAAACACAAACAACCTGCCTGAAATAATTACATTTCTTTAAGTAATTAAACAAAAATAATAGCAACTTTTGCACGATTTTATGTATGCAGGTTGTTTAAGTAATAATAGCAGTAATGATATTCAAATATTTACAACTTCTGCTCTTAATCTATGCACACAATTTTTGTGAATAAATACAAAAACAATAAAAAAATATTAGTGAGTTTTTATTACTAAAATGTATATGGCAACACAAACAAGCTGCCTGGAATAATTACATTTCTTTAAGTAATTAAACAAATATAATTGTAACTTTTGCATAATTTTATGTTTGTCAGGTTATTTCAGTAATAAATAATAGTAGTAATAATATTCAAATATTTGCAACTTCTGCTCTTAATCTATGCACATTTTTTTTGTGAATATATAAAAAAACAATAAAAAATATTAAGTGAGTTTATATTACCAAAATTCATATGGAAACACAAACAACCTGCCTGAAATAATTACATTTCTTTAAGTAATTAAACAAAAATAATAGCAACTTTTGCACGATTTTATGTATGCAGGTTGTTTAAGTAATAATAGCAGTAATGATATTCAAATATTTACAACTTCTGCTCTTAATCTATGCACACACTTTTTGTGAATAAATACAAAAACAATAAAAAAATATTAGTGAGTTTTTATTACTAAAATGTATACGGCAACACAAACAAGCTGCCTGGAATAATTAAATTTCTTTAAGTAATTAAACAAATATAAATGTAACTTTTGCATAATTTTATGTTTGTCAGGTTATTTCAGTAATAAATAATAGTAGTAATAATATTCAAATATTTGCAACTTCTGCTCTTAATCTATGCACATTTTTTTTTGTGAATATATAGAAAAACAATAAAAAAATATTAAGTGAGTTTATATTACCAAAATGTATATGGAAACACAAACAACCTGCCTGAAATAATTACATTTCTTTAAGTAATTAAACAAAAATAATAGCAAATTTTGCACGATTTTATGTATGCAGGTTGTTTAAGTAATAATAGCAGTAATGATATTCAAATATTTACAACTTCTGCTCTTAATCTATGCACACAATTTTTGTGAATAAATACAAAAACAATAAAAAAAATATTAGTGAGTTTTTATTACCAAAATGTATATGGCAACACAAACAAGCTGCCTGGAATAATTAAATTTCTTTAAGTAATTAAACAAATATAATTGTAACTTTTGCATAATTTTATGTTTGTCAGGTTATTTCAGTAATAAATAATAGTAGTAATAATATTCAAATATTTGCAACTCCTGCTCTTAATCTATGCACATTTTTTTGGTGAATATATAGAAAAACAATAAAAAATATTAAGTGAGTTTATATTACCAAAATTAATATGGAAACACAAACAACCTGCCTGAAATAATTACATTTCTTCAAGTAATTAAACAAAAATAATAGCAAATTTTGCACGATTTTATGTATGCAGGTTGTTTAAGTAATAATAGCAGTGACAATATTCAAATATTTGCAACTTCTGCTCTTAATCTATGCACACACTTTTTGTGAATAAATACAAAAACAATAACAAAAATATTAGTGAGTTTTTATTACCAAAATGTATATGGCAACACAAACAAGCTGCCTGAAATAATTACATTTCTTTAAGTAATTAAACAAATATAATTGTAACTTTTGCATAATTTTATGTTTGTCAGGTTATTTCAGTAATAAATAATAGTAGTAATAATATTCAAATATTTGCAACTTCTGCTCTTAATCTATGCACATTTTTTGTGTGAATATATAGAAAAACAATAAAAAATATTAAGTGAGTTTATATTACCAAAATTCATATGGAAACACAAACAACCTGCCTGAAATAATTACATTTCTTTAAGTAATTAAACAAAAATAATAGCAACTTTTGCACGATTTTATGTATGCAGGTTGTTTAAGTAATAATAGCAGTAATGATATTCAAATATTTACAACTTCTGCTCTTAATCTATGCACACATTTTTTGTGAATAAATACAAAAACAATAAAAAAATATTAGTGAGTTTTTATTACTAAAATGTATATGGAAACACAAACAAGCTGCCTGGAATAATTACATTTCTTTAAGTAATTAAACAAATATAAGTGTAACTTTTGCATACATTTTATGTTTGTCAGGTTATTTCAGTAATAAATAATAGTAGTAATAATATTCAAATATTTGCAACTCCTGCTCTTAATCTATGCACATTTTTTTTGTGAATATATAGAAAAACAATAAAAAATATTAAGTGAGTTTATATTACCAAAATTCATATGGAAACACAAACAACCTGCCTGAAATAATTACATTTCTTTAAGTAATTAAACAAAAATAATAGCAACTTTTGCACGATTTTATGTATGCAGGTTGTTTAAGTAATAATAGCAGTGATAATATGCAAATATTTGCAACTTCTGCTCTTAATCTATGCACACAATTTTTGTGAATAAATACAAAAACAATAAAAAATATTAGTGAGTTTTTATTACCAAAGTGTATATGGCAACACAAACAAGCTGCCTGGAATAATTACATTTTTTTTAAGTATTTAAACAAATATAATTGTAACTTTTGCATAATTTTATGTTTGTCAGGTTATTTCAGTAATAAATAGTAGTAATAATATTCAAATATTTGCAACTCCTGCTCTTAATCTATGCAATTTTTTTTTGTGAATATATAGAAAAACAATAAAAAAATATTAAGTGAGTTTATATTACCAAAATTCATATGGAAACACAAACAACCTGCCTGAAATAATTACATTTCTTTAAGTAATTAAACAAAAATAATAGCAAATTTTGCACGATTTTATGCTTGCAGGTTGTTTAAGTAATAATAGCAGTAATGATATTCAAATATTTACAACATCTGCTCTTAATCTATGCACACAATTTTTGTGAATAAATACAAAAACAATAAAAAAATATTATTGAGTTTTTATTACCAAAATGTATATGGCAACACAAACAAGCTGCCTGGAATAATTAAATTTCTGTAAATAATTAAACAAAAATAATTGCAACTTTTGCATGATTTTATATATGCAGGTTGTTTAAGTAATAATAGCAGTAATGATATCCAAATATTTACAACTTCTGCTCTTAATCTATGCACACAATTTTTGTGAATAAATACAAAAACAATAAAAAAAATATTAGTGAGTTTTTATTACTAAAATGTATATGGCAACACAAACAAGCTGCCTGGAATAATTAAATTTCTTTAAGTAATTAAACAAATATAATTGTAACTTTTGCATAATTTTATGTTTGTCAGGTTATTTCAGTAATAAATAGTAGTAATAATATTCAAATATTTGCAACTTCTGCTCTTAATCTATGCACATTTTTTTTGTGAATATAAAGAAAAACAATAAAAAAAAATACTGAGTTTATATTGCCAAAATGCATATGGAAACACAAACAACCTGCCTGAAATAATTACATTTCTTTAAGTAATTAAACAAAAATAATAGCAACTTTTGCACGATTGTATGCCTGCAGGTTGTTTAAGTAATAATAGCAGTGATAATATTCAAATATTTGCAACTTCTGCTCTTAATCTATGCACACAATTTTTGTGAATAAATACAAAAACAATAAAAAAATATTAGTGAGTTTTTATTACTAAAATGTATACGGCAACACAAACAAGCTGCCTGGAATAATTAAATTTCTTTAAGTAATTAAACAAATGTAATTGTAACTTTTGCATAATTTTATGTTTGTCAGGTTATTTCAGTAATAAATAATAGTAGTAATAATATTCAAATATTTGCAACTTCTGCTCTTAATGTATGCACATTTTTTTTGTGAATATATAGAAAAACAATAAAACAAATATTAAGTGAGTTTATATTACCAAAATTCATATGGAAACACAAACAACCTGCCTGAAATAATTACATTTCTTTAAGTAATTAAACAAAAATAATAGCAACTTTTGCACGATTTTATGCCTGCAGGTTGTTTAAGTAATAATAGCAGTGATAATATTCAAATATTTGCAACTTCTGCTCTTAATCTATGCACACACTTTTTGTGAATAAATAGAAAAACAATAAAAAAAATATTAGTGAGTTTTTATTACCAAAATGTATATGGCAACACAAACAAGCTGCCTGGAATAATTACATTTCTTTAAGTAATTAAACAAAAATAATTGTAACTTTTGCATAATTTTATGTTTGTCAGGTTATTTCAGTAATAAATAATAGTAGTAATAATTTTCAAATATTTGCAACTTCTGCTCTTAATCTATGCACATTTTTTTTGTAAATATAAAGAAAAATAATTAAAAACAATACTGAGTTTATATTGCCAAAATGCATATGGAAACACAAACAACCTGCCTGAAATAATTACATTTCTTTAAGTAATTAAACAAAAATAATAGCAACTTTTGCACGATTTTATGTATGCAGGTTGTTTAAGTAATAATAGCAGTAATAATATTCAAATATTTACAACTTCTGCTCTTAATCTATGCACACATTTTTTGTGAATAAATACAAAAACAATAAAAAAAATATTAGTGAGTTTTTATTACCAAAATGTATATGGCAACACAAACAAGCTGCCTGGAATGATTACATTTCTTTAAGTAATTAAACAAATATAATTGTAACTTTTGCATAATTTTATGTTTGTCAGGTTATTTCAGTAATAAATAATAGTAGTAATAATATTCAAATATTTGCAACTTCTGCTCTTAATCTATGCACATTTTTTTTGTGAATATATAGAAAAACAATAACAAATATTAAGTGAGTTTATATTACCAAAATTCATATGGAAACACAAACAACCTGCCTGAAATAATTACATTTCTTCAAGTAATTAAACAAAAATAATAGCAAATTTTGCACGATTTTATGCCTGCAGGTTGTTTAAGTAATAATAGCTGTAATAATATTCAAATATTTGCAACTTCTGCTCTTAATCTATGCACACAATTTTTGTGAATAAATACAAAAACAAGAAAAAAATATTAGTGAGTTTTTATTACTAAAATGTATATGGCAACACAAACAAGCTGCCTGGAATAATTAAATTTCTTTAAGTAATTAAACAAATGTAATTGTAACTTTTGTATAATTTTATGTTTGTCAGGTTATTTCAGTAATAAATAATAGTAGTAATAATATTCAAATATTTGCAACTTCTGCTCTTAATCTATGCACATTTCTTTTGTGAATATAAAGAAAAACAATTAAAAAAAATACTGAGTTTATATTGCCAAAATGCATATGGAAACACAAACAACCTGCCTGAAATAATTACATTTCTTTAAGTAATTAAACAAAAATAATAGCAACTTTTGCATGATTTTATGTATGCAGGTTGTTTAAGTAATAATAGCAGTAATGATATTCAAATATTTACAACTTCTGCTCTTAATCTATGCACACACTTTTTGTGAATAAATACAAAAACAATAAAAAAATATTAGTGAGTTTTTATTACCAAAATGTATATGGCAACACAAACAAGCTGCCTGGAATAATTACATTTCTTTAAGTAATTAAACAAATATAATTGTAACTTTTGCATAATTTTATGTTTGTCAGGTTATTTCAGTAATAAATAATAGTAGTAACAATATTCAAATATTTGCAACTTCTGCTCTTAATCTATGCACATTTTTTTTGTGAATATATAGAAAAACAATAAAAAAATATTAAGTGAGTTTATATTACCAAAATTCATATGGAAACACAAACAACCCGCCTGAAATAATTACATTTCTTTAAGTAATTAAACAAAAATAATAGCAACTTTTGCACGATTTTATGTATGCAGGTTGTTTAAGTAATAATAGCAGTGATAATATGCAAATATTTGCAACTTCTGCTCTTAATCTATGCACACATTTTTTGTGAATAAATACAAAAACAATAAAAAAAATATTAGTGAGTTTTTATTACTAAAATGTATACGGCAACACAAACAAGATGCCTGGAATAATTAAATTTCTTTAAGTAATTAAACAAATATAATTGTAACTTTTGCATAATTTTATGTTTGTCAGGTTATTTCAGTAATAAATAATAGTAGTAATAATATTCAAATGTTTGCAACTTCTGCTCTTAATCTATGCACATTTTTTTTGTGAATATATAGAAAAACAATAAAAAATATTAAGTGAGTTTATATTACCAAAATTCATATGGAAACACAAACAACCTGCTTGAAATAATTACATTTCTTTAAGTAATTAAACAAAAATAATAGCAACTTTTGCACGATTTTATGTATGCAGGTTGTTTAAGTAATAATAGCAGTAATGATATTCAAATATTTGCAACTTCTGCTCTTAATCTATGCACATTTTTTTGTGAATATAAAGAAAAACAATTAAAAAATATTAAGTGAGTTTATATTACCAAAATGTATATGGAAACACAAACAACCGGCCTGAAATAATTAAATTTCTTTAAGTAATTAAACAAAAATAATAGCAACTTTTGCACGATTTTATGTATGCAGGTTGTTTAAGTAATAATAGCAGTAATGATATTCAAATATTTACAACTTCTGCTCTTAATCTATGCACACATTTTTTGTGAATAAATACAAAAACAATAAAAAAAATATTAGTGAGTTTTTATTACCAAAATGTATATGGCAACACAAACAAGCTGCCTGGAATAATTACATTTCTTTAAGTAATTAAACAAATATAATTGTAACTTTTGCATAATTTTATGTTTGTCAGGTTATTTCAGTAATAAATAATAGTAGTAATAATATTCAAATATTTGCAACTTCTGCTCTTAATCTATGCACATTTATTTTGTGAATATATACAAAAACAATTAAAAAAATATTAAGTGAGTTTATATTACCAAAATTCATATGGAAACACAAACAACCTGCCTGAAATAATTACATTTCTTCAAGTAATTAAACAAAAATAATAGCAACTTTTGCACGATTTTATGTATGCAGGTTGTTTAAGTAATAATAGCAGTGATAATATTCAAATATTTGCAACTTCTGCTCTTAATCTATGCACACACTTTTTGTGAATAAATAGAAAAACAATTTAAAAAATATGAGTTAGTTTTTGTAACCAAATTAAACAAAAATGTCTGCAACTTTTGCCTGATTTTTATATTTTTGCAGGTTATTTAAGTAATAATAGCTGTAATAATATTCAAATATTTGCAACTTCTGCTCTTAATCTATGCACACACTTTTTGTGAATAAATACAAAAACAATAAAAAAATATTAGTGAGTTTTTATTACTAAAATGTATACGGCAACACAAACAAGCTGCCTGGAATAATTACATTTCTTTAAGTAATTAAACAAATGTAATTGTAACTTTTGCATAATTTTATGTTTGTCAGGTTATTTCAGTAATAAATAATAGTAGTAATAATATTCAAATATTTGCAACTTCTGCTCTTAATCTATGCACATTTTTTTTGTGAATATAAAGAAAAACAATTAAAAAAAATACTGAGTTTATATTGCCAAAATGCATATGGAAACACAAACAACCTGCCTGAAATAATTACATTTCTTTAAGTAATTAAACAAAAATAATAGCAACTTTTGCACGATTTTATGTATGCAGGTTGTTTAAGTAATAATAGCAGTAATGATATTCAAATATTTACAACTTCTGCTCTTAATCTATGCACACAATTTTTGTGAATAAATACAAAAACAATAAAAAAATATTAGTGAGTTTTTATTACTAAAATGTATATGGCAACACAAACAAGCTGCCTGGAATAATTACATTTCTTTAAGTAATTTAACAAATATAATTGTAACTTTTGCATAATTTTATGTTTGTCAGGTTATTTCAGTAATAAATAATAGTAGTAATAATATTCAAATATTTGCAACTTCTGCTCTTAATCTATGCACATTTTTTTTGTGAATATATATAAAAACAATAAAAAATATTAAAAAGAGTTTATATTACCAAAATGTATATGGAAACACAAACAACCTGCCTGAAATAATTACATTTCTTTAAGTAATTAAACAAAAATAATAGCAAATTTTGCACGATTTTATGCTTGCAGGTTGTTTAAGTAATAATAGCAGTGACAATATTCAAATATTTGCAACTTCTACTCTTAATCTATGCACACACTTTCTGTGAATAAATAGAAAAACAATTTAAAAAATATGAGTTAGTTTTTGTAACCAAATTAAACAAAAATATCTGCAACTTTTGCCTGATTTTATGTTTGCAGGTTATTTAAGTAATAGCTGTAATAATATTCAAATATTTGCAAATTCTGCTCTTAATCTATGCACACAATTTTTGTGAATAAATACAAAAACAATAAAAAAATATTAGTGAGTTTTTAATACTAAAATGTATATTGCAACACAAACAAGCTGCCTGGAATAATTACATTTCTTTAAGTAATTAAACAAATATAATTGTAACTTTTGCATAATTTTATGTTTGTCAGGTTATTTCAGTAATAAATAATAGTAGTAATAATATTCAAATATTTGCAACTTCTGCTCTTAATCTATGCACATTTATTTTGTGAATATATACAAAAACAATAAAAAAATATTAAGTGAGTTTATATTACCAAAATTCATATGGAAACACAAACAACCTGCCTGAAATAATTACATTTCTTTAAGTAAATAAACAAAAATAATAGCAACTTTTGCACGATTTTATGCTTGCAGGTTGTTTAAGTAATAATAGCAGTGACAATATTCAAATATTTGCAACTTCTACTCTTAATCTATGCACACACTTTCTGTGAATAAATAGAAAAACAATTTAAAAAATATGAGTTAGTTTTTGTAACCAAATTAAACAAAAATATCTGCAACTTTTGCCTGATTTTATGTTTGCAGGTTATTTAAGTAATAATAGCTGTAATAATATTCAAATATTTGCAACTTCTGCTCTTAATCTATGCACACAATTTTTGTGAATAAATACAAAAACAATAAAAAAATATTAGTGAGTTTTTATTACTAAAATGTATATGGCAACACAAACAAGCTGCCTGGAATAATTAAATTTCTTTAAGTAATTAAACAAATGTAATTGTAACTTTTGTATAATTTTATGTTTGTCAGGTTATTTCAGTAATAAATAATAGTAGTAATAATATTCAAATATTTGCAACTTCTGCTCTTAATCTATGCACATTTCTTTTGTGAATATATATAAAAACAATAAAAAATATTAAAAAGAGTTTATATTACCAAAATGTATATGGAAACACAAACAACCTGCCTGAAATAATTACATTTCTTTAAGTAATTAAACAAAAATAATAGCAAATTTTGCACGATTTTATGCTTGCAGGTTGTTTAAGTAATAATAGCAGTGACAATATTCAAATATTTGCAACTTCTACTCTTAATCTATGCACACACTTTCTGTGAATAAATAGAAAAACAATTTAAAAAATATGAGTTAGTTTTTGTAACCAAATTAAACAAAAATATCTGCAACTTTTGCCTGATTTTATGTTTGCAGGTTATTTAAGTAATAGCTGTAATAATATTCAAATATTTGCAAATTCTGCTCTTAATCTATGCACACAATTTTTGTGAATAAATACAAAAACAATAAAAAAATATTAGTGAGTTTTTAATACTAAAATGTATATGGCAACACAAACAAGATGCCTGGAATAATTAATTAAACAAATATAATTGTAATTTTTGCATAATTTTATGTTTGTCAGGTTATTTCAGTAATAAATAATAGTAGTAATAATATTCAAATATTTGCAACTTCTGCTCTTAATCTATGCACATTTCCTGTGAATATAAAGAAAAACAATAAAAAAATATTAAGTGAGTTTATATTACCAAAATTCATATGGAAACACAAACAACCTGCCTGAAATAATTAAATTTCTTTAAGTAATTAAACAAAAATAATAGCAACTTTTGCACGATTTTATGCCTGCAAGTTGTTTAAGTAATAATAGCAGTGACAATATTCAAATATTTGCAACTTCTGCTCTTAATCTATGCACACACTTTTTGTCAATAAATAGAAAAACAATTTAAAAAATATGAGTTAGTTTTTGTAACCAAATTAAACAAAAATATCTGCAACTTTTGCCTGATTTTATGTTTGCAGGTTATTTAAGTAATAATAGCTGTAATAATATTCAAATAGTTGCAACTTCTGCTCTCAATTTATGCACACACTTTTTGTGAATAAATAGAAAAACAATTTAAAAAATATGAGTTAGTTTTTGTAACCAAATTAAACAAAAATATCTGCAACTTTTGCCTGATTTTTATATTTTTGCAGGTTATTTAAGTAATAATAGCTGTAATAATATTCAAATATTTGCAACTTCTGCTCTTAATCTATGCACACACTTTTTGTGAATAAATAGAAAAAACACTTTAAAAATATTGGTGAGTTTTTGTAACCAAAATGTATATGGCAACACAAAAGTTGAGCATGAAGATGAAAAGTGAAAGAACACCAGGATATTCTAGTGAATGGAATAATTTACTTTGTGTGTGTGTGTGTGTGTGTGCACATGAACCTGCACTGTGCGTCATCAAGAATGTGTTTGACGTCGGCGGCATGTGTGTGTTTATGTGTTTCTTTACGTGGGGTTGCCAGTGTGCATGTCTCGCGAGGGCAAAGCAGGAGCTCGTTTTTGGATGCTCAAAAGGCGTTTATTTGCAGGGATGGAAAATACTAAAATTAGCCTGATGTTGCTGGACAATACACATCATCAGCACAGCTAAATCGGGTCTGCTGTGTGTGTGTGTGTGTGTGTGTGTTCCTATGGTATGCCGCTAAAATGTGTAGTAGTAACTAACCATGGGTCAAGGGTTGTGTGATGCATTCAGATACTGTTTGTTACAGATGTACCTGTGTGGCAGTCTGCTCTTTATCTGTCTGCTGGTCATCACTGTCAACCAACACTACGCAGAGGAGAACACACACCAGCAGGTCAGGACACACACACACACACACAAGTATTGGGACAAAAGTGTTCATAAGCGACCAGACGAGAATCATACTGAGCAAAAGCAAGGACCATAAAGGAGTTTGGTGTAGAAGAACTGGATCAGTGACCTCACAACCAGGACTACTGTTCCCCAAAAAGCAGTTTGAGATGTCACATTTTCCTCACGTTCCCCTTCCCTGTAACACTTTTGTTCTCCCACCTGTGTTCCAGCATGCAAACGGGTCAAAGCTGGGCGTGAATATGGAGAACGAAGTCAAGGAGCCAAAGAGGAGGAGTTTTCCTGTCAGCGTCTCTCCTTTGGAGCGTCGGTCCGTCGGCGTCGCGGCCAGCAAACAAGCATCGAGCAGGTAAGATGTGTTACTATGACAATGAAGAGTCCACTGTGACATCACTGTCGGTCTCACCTGCGACCTGCTTTTCTTCCAAGCAGTAGACAAGTCATTGAGTTGCCACGGCGACGGCTGCGTCTCCCTCCCATGGACAGGATCGGAATGCAACACCTGCCAAACAGGAGAGGATAGGCTACTGTCGGAGGCAGATATTTACATATATCCGTATTTAAGTGTTACTTCTTTATTTTCATAATCATATTACAAAACAGATAGTGTTTTTCTTCCAATTGTGGTCTTTTGGTTGTCTGCAAATACTGTGTGCTAACCTTGACTATGGAATGTAAGGAGGAGAGATACTCCTTCTCCTTATCTCTTCTTGTGTCCAGCTGCGGAGGACAATGGGCATGTGTTTGGGCTGGAAAGACAAGACAGCGAGGGTGGGAGGGAGAGAGACTTTATAGAATAGAAGGTTTCCATATTTTAGATCAGACCGCGCGATTGAATGTTCTATGCTGGACTGGTCTCATTATATTTCCAAAGCTTTGGGGATAAAATGACAAAATACCTTTTCTGTCTGTCTCTGGTGGTTCTTCTACTCAGCTTTCAGTGTCATAAAGAGCTTGGGAGCGACCAGAAACTTGAATTCCCTGGGAGGAACAACTGGTCCAAACACAACACTACATATATAATATAATGTATGTAATAATATATATATATATATGTGTACATATTATACATACATATAGATCATTATAATATATTAATATGATAGATGCATATTTAATATAATGGATATATAATTAGATATTAAGAGTATGTGAAAGTTTGACTCCTACCTTGTTTACTTCCGTGACGACCATCTTAAAGTTTTGTAATCCATCAGAAACATCAAGCCGCTAAAATGCATCCAACATGGATAAGTGTGGAGAGAGTGTTTTGCAATTTTCCACATCGTGCACTCTAATGGATGATCAGTGTAATTTAGAAATGTTTTTTATGGTTTTTGGATGTTTACCTACAATATTCAGAGGGCAGGTTGTGTTATGTGTGACCATGTGTGTTGACATTTATGTTAAAGTTTTGGACCATGACTAGGGAAGGTTGTTTGGATTGTGTCATATATGTACCGGTAAATGCTGAGTTATTACCTCAAAGTACTTTCAAGGGTCATTGGTAAGATTTAATCACATTGTACACAAGATAGCAGCAAACATGTAACCTGATGCTTTGTTGAACACATAATGTCTTGCCATAATTACATACTTGCCAACCCTCCCGAATTTTCCGGGAGAATCCCGAAATTCAGCGCCTCTCCCGAAAACCTCCCGGGACAAATATTCTCCCGAAAATCTCCCGATTTTCAGCCGGAGCTGGAAGCCACGCCCCCTCCAGCTCCATGCGGACCTGAGTGAGGACAGCCTTTTTTCATGACTGGAGGACAACAGGGTGACAAGAACTAAATCATCCAGACTAGAGATAAATTGTATTATTATGTTTATCTTACCTAAAAATAAATATATTTATTAATTAAAAAATAATAATAATAAATACATTTTTATTATATTTTGCTAAAAACATCAAAATTAATTGTGTTTTTCTTTGTATTTTTTCCTGACTCCTTATTACATCCAGCCATAGAATTATACATTAAAATAAACATATTTGAAATAATTGATTTTTAATTATCATAATAATTCATTTAAAATGACCATATTTAATTATTAAAATAATTGCTTGTTTATCAACAACTTTAGCATTTTATTCATTACATTTTGAAACTCTCAGAAGCCAAGTTATGTTGTATTCCTTAAGATTTATTTATGCAAGTTTGAAGTATCAATTATCTAAACACAGTTTTGTTTGCATAATTTCAGGATGTAGAGATACCCACGCCCCGCCCCACCCTCGACCACGCCCCCACCCCCCACCTCCCGAAATCGGAGGTCTCAAGGTTGGCAAGTATGCATAATTAGGACACTACTGCTCCAACCTCAGGGTACGCCCCCATTAGTACAGGTGAGGTAGTGTAGCATGCCTTCACTTCATATGACCAATAATAATCACTGGTGATTGTCTTGTTTATCAGACCCCCCCTGAGCCACACCCACCACCTGTCAATCAACCATCTCACTCGTCTATACTTTCAATCTCAAAAAGTGCCTTTATGAAACATGTGAATATTGAATAAACAGACTCTTAATCCCCCCCCCTTGTCATTAACGATAGATATTTGTTGTGGCGGGAGGGCAAGATGTCACGGTCTAATTTGCATAATTGGCTAAGACGTATTTTACAAAATGCTAAAAAAGACAAGTCTTATGTTGAGTGTTTCATATTTTTCTTCTTCCATTTTTGCTTTTTTTTATTTCTACTTTGCTTATAAAAACAGGCTTCCTGTAAAGCCATTTAAAAAAAAAAAAAATGTCTATTTGTGGCAGTCCAAATGTATTCATGGCAGGCCGCCACAAAAATAAAAAAAATATAAGGGGAAAATGTTCAATAAAACATCCAACATCTTTATAATTAATCAATATATTAAATTAACCTCCTTTTCTTGACTAGAACATATTTCATAAATATTATTGTGTGTAAATATTAAAGTTGCGGAGTCAAGCTGGCTTTGAGTTTTTATTAAGAAAAGTGTCATCGACTGTATGGGCCCGCTAAGGCTCGACAAACTGACCCAGAAACAGTTGTGACATCATCACCATTTGTTGAGACCTGATAGAGCAGACCACAGACCTGAGCAGCAACAAATATAATAACAGAAAAGATTTGAGCCCGAAGGGTTCCGAACAGGTCTGAGCTCTGCGTGCGTCCATTAGAGCCGTCAATGTGGCTCGTGGACACTAAAATGTCACGTGACCAAGCAATTTTCACTGACACCATGTCAGCATCATGATGACGGTTTGTGAGGGGAGACGCTCCACACGGCGTGAGAAACAAGAGATTTAAAAAGTGCAAAAGAGTGGGCCAAGCTCAACCTAACGTTTAAAAAAAAAAAGGAAAAACAAAAAGGAAAGGGAATAAATCCTAAGGGGCTGAAAATCAGAGCGGCATCTTGTTGCCCTCCACGCTGATTTTGACGGCGTGACCTATCTTGGTGAGGCGGCGGATGTCGGCGAATCGTCGCATCTGTTTGTCCACGCGGTTCATCCCTCCTCTCTTCATGGGACCCTGAGGGACGCACAGAAAGCAGGCGAGTTTTAGCCAAAGCAACACATTGCTGTTGTCACGGCGACAGGAAGCAGCGTCATGTCATCCCAAGTCGGACGGACAAAGCACACGCACGCACACGCACGCACGCCGACCAGGTTAGAGCGGGTGGGATTGTGAGTGTCCATCACTGCAGCATCATGCAGGAAGCACTTACTGCCCCCCTCAGATGAAGAGCAGGTACTACAGGGGCATTCTGTTGCCCTCCACGCTGATCTTGACGGCGCCCTGAGGACGTTGCCGCTTCCGCTGCTCGGCAAAGCGCCGCTTGTGCTTCTCCAGGAGGCTGAGGCCTTTTTTATAGGCGTTCTGCAGAGGACCAATCACAAATCACCAATGCTCCACTCTTCTTAGGGGCCGCCATCCTTCCTTGGTGTGTGCTGCTTACAAGTGCTTGAAGTTGTTTTACCATCAGTGATATCACCATAAAATATGTAAGGCCCTACAAATTATATATATATATATATATATATATATATATATATATATATATATATATATATATATATATATATATTAGAGATGCGCGGTTTGCGGACACAACCGCGGAGTCCGCGGATTATCCGCGGGTCGGGCGGTTGAAATAAAAAAAAATTAGATTTTATCCGCGGGTCGGGCGGTTGAAATTAAAAAAAATTAGATTTTAAATAGATTCAAGCGGGTGGCAGTTAAACCAATTCGGAAATATATACAGGTAAAAGCCAGTAAATTAGAATATTTTGAAAAACTTGATTTATTTCAGTAATTGCATTCAAAAGGTGTAACTTGTACATTATATTTATTCATTGCACACAGACTGATGCATTCAAATGTTTATTTCATTTAATTTTGATGATTTGAAGTGGCAACAAATGAAAATCCAAAATTCTGTGTGTCACAAAATTAGAATATTACTTAAGGCTAATACAAAAAAGGGATATTTAGAAATGTTGGCCAACTGAAAAGTATGAAAATGAAAAATATGAGCATGTACAATACTCAATACTTGGTTGGAGCTCCTTTTGCCTCAATTACTGCGTTAATGCGGCGTGGCATGGAGTCGATGAGTTTCTGGCACTGCTCAGGTGTTATGAGAGCCCAGGTTGCTCTGATAGTGGCCTTCAACTCTTCTGCGTTTTTGGGTCTGGCATTCTGCATCTTCCTTTTCACAATACCCCACAGATTTTCTATGGGGCTAAAGTCAGGGGAGTTGGCGGGCCAATTTAGAACAGAAATACCATGGTCCGTAAACCAGGCACGGGTAGATTTTGCGCTGTGTGCAGGCGCCAAGTCCTGTTGGAACTTGAAATCTCCATCTCCATAGAGCAGGTCAGCAGCAGGAAGCATGAAGTGCTCTAAAACTTGCTGGTAGACGGCTGCGTTGACCCTGGATCTCAGGAAACAGAGTGGACCGACACCAGCAGATGACATGGCACCCCAAACCATCACCCAACCATGCAAATTGTGCATTTCCTTTGGAAATCGAGGTCCCAGAGTCTGGAGGAAGACAGGAGAGGCACAGGATCCACGTTGCCTGAAGTCTAGTGTAAAGTTTCCACCATCAGTGATGGTTTGGGGTGCCATGTCATCTGCTGGTGTCAGTCCACTCTGTTTCCTGAGATCCAGGGTCAACGCAAGTCAAGTGTGTGAGTCTGTTCTGAAGTCTACAGTAAAGAGACGTACTTCAGCCCCTCGCCTGTTTATTGCCTCCAACTCAATATATTACAACAACATTGCTCCATGCGGACCTGGAGGGGGCGTGGCCTCTAGGTCCGCCTGAATTTTCGGGAGAGGCGCTGAATTTCGGGAGTCTCCCGGAAAATCCGGGAGGGTTGGCAAGTATGGCATATTAGCTAATGCTAAATACAAATGTACAAATATGCATGAAAACACTCCTAACGACATCACACATGATATGGTTTAGTAAGTAAGAATTGTTTTAGTTAAATTGGGAAACTTTAAGTGGTGAATAAAGAATCCTTTCGAGCAGAAACGCTACAGACGGTTATACTTCTGGTTCAAGGTAGGGATGTCCCGATCCGATATTTGGATCGGATCGGCTGCCGATATTTGCCAAAAATTGCGTATCGGCAAGGCATGGGAAAATGCCGATCCAGATCCAGTTTTTAAAAAACTCCGGTCCGTGTTTTCCAACGCACCGATTTAAATAATACATTCCACTTTTCTGCTGCGCCCTAATTTCCGTTCCGCATTTTCCAGCACACCTTCAACACATCCACAGGTCTGTGAATTCTCACGCAGTTGCTTTTAGCTGCTGGCATTACACGACAGGCTCTTCTCACTCTTTCCTGTGTCTCCTTCTCACAGACAGCAAGTGCACCTTCTTACACACGTCACATACTGTCACGTCATACATCACATACTGTCACGTCATACGTCACATACGTATACGTCCTCCCCGAGCAGAGAGGTAGCAGCATGGCTAACGTTAGCTGTGATGCTAGCGCAGCCATGCGAGCAACGCTCCCTCTAAGGAGCTTGCCTGTGCAATTGCGCACTGTTTAAGCGTCCTCTGCACATAGCAAATCTATGCCACGCACAAAATCAAATAAAAAAATAAGCGCATAACAATTTTCGACACACGGACACGACAGAGAAAACAATTTTCGTCATCATTGTTCAAATATTGTGATGTCTGTCGAGACGCTTATCTCCATTCGGTGCCACACGCCCACACCATCAAAATGCCGAGGCAAAAATTTCCACATCAACACCGTATGAAAAAATTAGTGATTTTTTTAGTTGTGATTTCCTTCTCTGCATGAAAGTTTAAAAATAGCATATATTAATGCAGTATGAAGAAGAATGTTTTAATGTAGACATGCAAGCCTTGAAAGAAAATTTTGAAAATCAAGACTACATTTCCTGCAAATGGGTGCATTTCTACCCTATATTTTAACTTTAGATTTATTCTCATATCAAACTCTTTTGGCTGTCTTTTTGACACTTACATCCGGCGCCCCCCTCCACACCCTGGATTATAAATAATGTAAATAATTCAATGTGATTATCTTGTGTGATGACTGTATTATGATGATAGTATATATCTGATAGTATATATCTGTATCATGAATCAATTTAAGTGGACCCCGACTTAAACAAGTTGAAAAACTTATTCGGGTGTTACCATTTAGTGGTCAATTGTACGGAATATGTACTTCACTGTGCAACCTACTAATAAAAGTCTCAATCAATCAATCAAAACACATAGAATCATCATACTGCTGTGATTATATGCATCAAGTGTTCATTCAAGGCTAAGGCAAAATATCGAGATATATATTGTGTATCGCAATATGGCCTCAAAATATCGCAATATTAAAAAAAGGCCATATCGCCCAGCCCTAGTTCAATGATGCCATTTCTGTTTGTCATGTATAATTTTGTCTATTTTGTGTTTATCCTTGAATAAACAGGTCAGTTTCTTGTTACCAACCATTGTGTATTATTCAAACTCCCCTAATTCAGCTGGCTAGTTGTTATCAAGAGTACTAAAACCCTTTTCAACATGATTCTGACAACTAAGTAGGCTAAATAACTTTAAACTTTAATACATGCTCGGATAGGCCAGTATCGGTCAGTATCGGTATCGGATCGGAAATGCAAAAACAATATCGGTATCGGATCGGAAGTGCAAAAACCTGGATCGGGACATCCCTAGTTCAAGGCATTAAAACAAAAAGTACATTTCCAAACCGCAACACCTGCAGTGGGCGAACTTGTCCAAAAGATGGTGCCATAGCACAAACAATAACACCCCATTTCAGTGTCTCCGCGTGGGTTTAATGAAAACTATTAAACACAAAACATTATGGCCATTCGCAAAGAAAAACCCAATAAAATTAGCCGCACCATTTTATAATTTGCATGGTTCGAAGCGTGTGAATAAAGTAGCGACTCATAGTCCGTAATTTACGGTAGAAAGTATAAAGTTCTGTAAATAATCTTGTTGACTGACACCCGGACTTCCACTGGAAGCGTAAATGCTACTCAACGGCACCGCCACAGAAAGTCTCCGCCCTCTGCCGTCCACCAATCCTCACTGCCGTTCTGATGCGCATTGTTGGGGCTCCGCCATGCAGTTAAGTAGCGCAGACTTTTCCGAGATCTCACAAATTTGCGCATGCTCATGTGATAAGTGGAGTTGTAGTAATTACAACAAAAACAGCTTATTCTGTCCTTCCAGAGGAGAAGAAGCAAATACACTCGGTGCTGCTATCAAAAATACATAGCGGGTGATGAACGGCAACACCGCGTAACGTCTCAAGCTTTTCCGTCCATCAATACCCCTTGGCGGGCATCTGTGACGGCACTGTCTTGACTTGTGGAAAAGACGCCAGTTTTGCCTTGCCGAACAAGTACTTCATTAATACCACAACAGTAACATCATCCCTGGCGAGCGCTGTGCATGCCAGCCATCCATCCATCCATCCATCTTCTTCCGCTTATCCGAGGTCGGGTCGCGGGGGCAGCAGCCTAAGCAGGGAAGCCCAGACTTCCCTCTCCCAAGCAACTTCGTCCAGCTCCTCCCGGGGGATCCCGAGGCGTTCCCAGGCCAGCCGGGAGACATAGTCTTCCCAACGTGTCCTGGGTCTTCCCCGTGGCCTCCTACCGGTCGGACGTGCCCTAAACACCTCCCGAGGGAGGCGATCGGGTGGCATCCTGACCAGATGCCCGAACCACCTCATCTGGCTCCTCTCGGTGTGGAGGAGCAGCGGCTTTACTTTGAGCTCCCCCCGGATGACAGAGCTTCTCACCCTATCTCTAACGGAGAGACCTGCCACCCGGCGGAGGAAACTCATTTCGGCCGCTTGTACCCGTGATCTTGTCCTTTCGCTCATAACCCAAAGCTCATGACCATAGGTGAGGATGGGAACGTAGATCGACCGGTAAATTGAGAGCTTTGCCTTCCGGCTCAGCTCCTTCTTCACCACAACGGATCGATACAGCGTCCGCATTACTGAAGATGCCGCACCGATCCGCCTGTCGATCTCACGATCCACTCTTCCCTCACTCGTGAACAAGACTCCGAGGTACTTGAACTCCTCCACTTGGGGCAGGGTCTCCTCCCCAACCCGAAGATGGCATTCCACCCTTTTCCGGGCGAGAACCATGGACTCGGACTTGGAGGTGCTGATTCTCATCCCAGTCGCTTCACACTCGGCTGCGAACCGATCCAGTGAGAGCTGAAGATCCTGGCCAGATGAAGCCATCAGGACCACATCATCTGCAAAAAGCAGAGACCTAATCCTGCAGCCACCAAACCGGATCCCCTCAACGCCTTGACTGTGCCTAGAAATTCTGTCCATAAAAGTTATGAACAGAATCGGTGACAAAGGGCAGCCTTGGCGGAGTCCAACCCTCACTGGAAACGTGTCCGACTTACTGCCGGCAATGCGGACCAAGCTCTGACACTGATCATACAGGGAGCGGACCGCCAAAATCAGACAGTCCGATACCCCATACTCTCTGAGCACTCCCCACAGGACTTCCCGAGGGACACGGTCGAATGCCTTCTCCAAGTCCACAAAGCACATGTAGACTGGTTGGGCAAACTCCCATGCACCCTCAAGGACCCTGCCGAGAGTATAGAGCTGGTCCACAGTTCCACGACCAGGACGAAAACCACATTGTTCCTCCTGAATCCGAGGTTCGACTATCCGGCGTAGCCTCCTCTCCAGTACACCTGAATAGACCTTACCGGGAAGGCTGAGGAGTGTGATCCCACGATAGTTAGAACACACCCTCCGGTTCCCCTTCTTAAAGAGAGGAACCACCACCCCGGTCTGCCAATCCAGAGGCTGTGCATGCACGGCTCCTGTTCAGGATATGACTGTGATATGATTATTTGATGTTGGAACTCCAGAATCACATCCAATTGTGTCAACGAGGTGAAATTACCCAGGAAAACCTTTGACAAATAGAGGACGTTTCAAAGTGTAAAATATGATTCGCCTTGCGCACGGACTATTTTATTTTGAAAGTAAAAAAATATTTTGTGTTTGTGCATGACTTCCTGTCCAACACAAGCAGATTTTAGTCAAAAGTAATCTGCCATGTTGTGACTACCGTCAAAAATACAAACTCTTCGTATATTTAGCGCAGAGATGAGAGATCGACCCATACGGTCTTTTTATTAATACTATTTTATTAGCAGTCAAGGAGGCCGATAACCGACATTTGCAGTAAAACTTAGCTAAACATGAATAGTATACGTCAGTTACAGCTGCATAAGGCTTTAAGTTGTTTTTTAACATTATTTTTGAGGAACATAACATTTTATGCGGAGCTAATGTTGTGGTTAATTTAGCACCAAAAACTTTAGGAGTTATCACAAACACCTTTATCACGTGTCCATGAGGAGCATCAACATTTGCATTTCAAAATATGGCATGTGAGATTATACTACATCACAATAACTTGCAAACTAACCAATTTAATAGCGGTTTATGGATTTAAAACATTGTAAGGTTTTCCTTGTGAGGAACCATGTGCAGCCAGCTTAGCAGAAAGGAGCACTGGTTGATACTACTAACTTACTCTCTACTCATCACAATTTTTAATACTAAATACTGGTATCATACGTGTGTTGTATTGTATCTGCTAAAGTCGGTCTGTTGTAATTGTATGTAAAAAAAACAAAACGGCCAATATCGATAAAAAAAAGGCTAATATCGATATAACATACCTGCCAACTTTTGAAATCAGAAAAACCTAGTAGCCAGGGTCCAGGGGCCACAGGCCCCGGTAGGTCCAGGACAAAGTCCTGGTGGGGGGTTCCTTCGCCCCCCGACGCAAAATGATTATTAGCATTCAGACAGGTTAAAATGTTGCTAAAACCATCACTTTTCTATCAGTCACAGTGACTTTTCAAAACAAAAATATTACAGCAAAAATCATATGGGTTGATTGACATGTTTATTCTGTAAGCTAACTTCAATAGTTTGAAATTATTTTGACAGTTAATGCCAGTTATCCTGTCAACCTTCCACAAGACTTCAATTTGTTAATTGAAAGTATAAACACTTTTTACAGTAAACAAATGGTAAAACAGTACTAAACAATTCCATTAAAAAAAAAATTGGTGTCATTATTAACTTTCTGTCCAAGCTTGTATAATCTACTGCCTTGTTCAATTGTATAAAATATTCTGTGCTTAAAATTCACATTTCTATCACAATTATCATACTGTAAACATGGTAAGCTAACTTCATTAAAATTAATAGTCCTGTCAATAGCATGGAATTACAATTCAATTGTAGTTTTTTTGTAAGCCTTTCAAAAGAATTCAAAATATGAAAAATTTATGAAAATTAATTTAAGCCATCAGACACTTGAAAAGTGGCACATCACATCTCTACTGTAATCATTTTAACTTTTCAACAGAAATAGCACTGCAAAAATATTAAGGACATACTTCTTTATTTTGGTAGTTATGCTGTCAACATTTAACAAGATTTCTTCAACTTGGACTTGAAAGCATAAATAGTATAAACACTTTTAACAGTATAACAGTACTAAACAATTCCAATAGATAACACTGGTGTCATTACCTTTTTGTTTGCTCAATTATTGCCTCCGTAAATAAAACTTTGGCATTTATCACATCCAAAGAATCTGTTTGGGCGACGAAAAACGTTGAAGGTTTTCCACTTGTATCGCTAGCAACGGCATTAGACTTGTGTTTTTTTGTCCCAACGTGGTCTTTTACATCGCTAATTCCTCCGTGTCCGATCGAAAAATCTTGTCTGCACAAGGTGCAATTCGCGTAGTTTTCACCCTTTTTGGAACGGATAATTATTCCCGGATAGGCTTTTGAATACTAGCATTAACTAGCTTTTTATCTTATGTTGTATTTTTCCATTGTATAATGTCTGTTATTGCATGTATTCTTTGCATTTTTATTTTGTATGCTCCTATATGGACCCCAGGAAGACTAGCAGTCGCCATGGCGTCAGCTAATGGGGATCCATTCAATAAACAATAAACAATAAACAATATTCTTCACGGAATGACTGCCGTTTTCTTTTCGGTTTAAGACTCGTATGCGATTTTTCTCCGGCTGATTCCATGATCGTTCGCTCGTTTGGAAACAATGGCCTCGTGCTTGGCAGCAGTGTTATAAATAGCCTCGCGCATGGCATTCGGAATGGCTCGATAGGAAGTTACGGGAAGCAGTGTCGATTGTTATTGTTGTTACGCAATTTCGTGAATAAAACTTTTTTTTAAATATATTTTTTTAATTAATGAAAAAACGTATTTTTTATCACTGCAACCGTAACCCGGAATAGGTTGATGAAAACCGTACTAATTACGGGAAAACCGGAGTAGTTGGCAGGTATGATATAAGTCAACATGCCAAAAATCGCCCAGGCCGACATTCAGTCCATCGCTTGCAGGGACGCGGTACCGCACAGGCATTGGATTGCCGTGCCATAAGCAAGGGGTCCACCGGTGGTGGAAACTGACACATTGATTCGAATGAAAACGGAAAGAGTCCACCGCCGTGGCGGCGCCCCTCCGCAGCCATTGCGCATCCAGTGGAAATCCGGGGTAGACAACCACAGTAGTGTGTTGTGTTTCATTACTTTGTTTCTTTTCACACCTTGATCGACGAGGAGACGTTCAGATTGACCACTTACCCTGCTGGATTCCATCTCCATGTTCCATTTGGGTCGCACGACGTAGTCTTTGTTGGAGGGCATCGGCACGCGAGCCCTGGCACAGAAGCCCGGGTCTCCGGGTCGCAGCGCTCTGTGGACCGCACACAAAGTTAAACAACATTCACGTCAATTTGAACTGCGTTTTTTCGACGTCTCATTGGATTACACGCGAGTCAGCAGTTACCATGGCAACACTATCCAACTTACTTCTCCTCTCCCGTCAGCTGCTTCTCCAGGTCTCGACGTGGCGTCTGACCTCCAGAACTGAGGAGACAAAGAGGAGGAGGAGGTCAGCGTCATGATAGGGACTTGACCAGTCCACTGAACCAGGACCTGCTCCTCAGGTCCAACCTCTCATGCGGTTATTGTTACTGTTCACCGCAGAGCAGCCAACATGACATCACACACTTTCCAGAACATTCCGAAACCAACAATGAATGTCTCTGAAGGTTCTGAGCCTTTTCTCTTTAACCCTAAGCTACCCCGTGTCCCTTTTATCCTGACACGTTGGACAGGTGAGCATGCGTGTCGGAGAACATGCAACACCTGCTATTCATCTCAGCCTAAAAGGGGCGGGGCTTTAAAATACCACGCAAAGGCTGCAGAAGCTTGCATTGTCTCTGCTAAACTTTGTACTGATGATTTGACCGCGCCCACACTGCAAAAAGGCAGTGCTCAAAAACAAGAAAAAAAAAAAAAAAAAATTTGGGATATTTTATTTGAACTAAGCAAAATTATCTGCCAATAGAACAAGACAATTCGGCTTGTCAACACTTTCCAAAACAAGTAAAAATAGCTAACCTCAATGAACCCAAAAATACCTTAAAATAAGTATATTCTCACTAATAACAAGTGCACTTTTCTTGGTAGAATTTTTTTTTTACCTTTTTTCTCAATATGTTGAAATATATTCTTAAATTAAGTAAATTCTAGTGCCATTATTTTGACATAATGATATGCGCTCGGCATCATGATTTTTTTTTTCATGCTTGAAGTAAGAAATTATTACTTTAATGATGGCCTCACCTGCCATCATGGAAAGAAAAAAAATGTAAAAATAAAAACATTTTATTAAATTGTTATATGTATCCAGTGATTATACTATAAAGTTATTTTCCATTTAACTTCACCAGTTTTAGATTATTTTTATTCAAATTCACTGAATTTTCACATTTGCCGTTCAAATACTGAGAAGAGACGGTGCGGTGATCAGGAGCCAGTTGAGGCACGTCACTCAGTGCCTCAACATGGATTGCGGACTCGGCTAACTGCTGGCCTGCTGTGCAGTGAGACTGTATTGCTATATGAACTATATTATACATTTCCATAGTTTAGTTAGCTGAGGTATATAATGTACAGTGTATTTTGTCAACAACTGTACGTGTGTAACGTATTTCTTGTGCTGAGCGATCATAAAACGGATGCAAAAGACGCACTGGCTGAGGCTCCAGTAATCCCGCCTCCTGCACCCCCGCCGTAGATTGCAACCCCTGACGGGAGTGTTATATCAACTAAAGCCCACACTTAAACTTTCCATGTGCAAGATTGAATCTATTTAAAAAAAGTTATTTCATTAGAAGCCAAAAAGTGCAAAAACAATAATGTTCGTGTTGGAGGAGTTGTGAATGACTGCAGGGCCACAACATTAGGTACACCTGCAGACTGCCGGTGTACCTAATTCACAACTCCTCCAACACGAACATTATTGTTTTTGCACTTTTTGGCTTCTTATTAAATAACTTTTGTAACCTATTTTTATGGGCTTTCTTCTTTGTGATGGTTCCTGTTATGCGCTGTTATACAGTATATGCCTTGAGCTCTTATTTTGAAGGCGCTAAGAGCGGAAGTGATGACACGTTGGAGTGGAGCGGAAGATTTTGAAAGAAGGTAAATAAAGTGGTCCTCGTGTAAACTGGAGCCTCCGTGTTTGTTATTTTGTAGTTTCATACAGTATAGGTGACATTCATAAACCCTCGGTTACACTTTTTTAAATAGATTCAATCTTGCACGTGGAAAGTTTAAGTGAGGGCTTTAGTTGATATAACACTCCCGTCAGGGGTTGCGTTAATCCAGCACAACAGCGGCGAATGGACTTCATTTATAAGTAAAGGTAAGACCATAATAACGTTTTTTTAATTAAATGTGCTTTTTTGTGTGCTACAGTTTGTATGTGTAAAGTTAAAGTTAAGTTAAAGTACCAATGATTGTCACACACACACTAGGTGTGGTGAAATTTGTCCTCTGCATTTGACCCATCCCTTGATCACCCCCTGGGAGGTGAGGGGAGCAGTGGGCAGCAGCGGCGCCGCGCCCGGGAATAATTTTTGGTGATTTAACCCCCAATTCCAACCCTTGATGCTGAGTGCCAAGCAGGGAAGAATGCTGGTATGAGCTTTTAAACATAACCTGTTAACTGCTACCAATCAAATGGTGAATAAGATAGGGTTCATATGTTTGTAAATCTGACTGTGATGAAGTCAGTGCCTCACCAGCCATCAACCTCACCGCACGTCACTGCTTGTGAGTGTTGATGACACAGCTTTGCAACAGTTGATATTCTAGTTTCAAGCATGTTTTACTCAATAAAGGTCATCAAATCTCAGCAACAAGCTGTAATACCGGTATCTTACTAAGATCATTTAGGACCAAAACACTTAAAACAAGTAAAACACTAACATAAAATCTGCTTAGTGAGAAGAATTATCTTATCAGACAGAAAATAAGCAAATATCACCCTTATTTGAGATATTTCATCTTAGATTTCAGTTTTTGCAGTGGAGTCTGAACGACTAAAACAGGAGAAGGAAGAAGAACAACCAGGCCGGTCACAGGTTACAAGCATGCGTTTGATGAGAGAACCTGCTTGGTGGAGAGAAGACGTCTGGTTCCTGCGCCCTCTCCGCCTGCTGAGGCTGACTGGGAGGACGAGGAGGAGGGGGAGGAGGAGGGGAGATGAAAGAAAAAGAGGACAGGAGACACTGAAGACTAGAACATGTGTGCTAAGGACAGAATGAAGTAGGGCTGGACGATTATGGCAAAAATCACGATTAATAACACGATTAATCATTCATTTGAAAACATAAGTATTTATTATACCACCAAAACTCAAGTTTGAATATAATTTATAAGAACAACCGGATAGAAATTGGTAACGAATAAACAAGTAAAAAGTTATAATGGTTATAATAATAGTAACAAAAAATATACCTAAAGTTTGATAAGGAAGTTACGGGAAGCAGTGTAGATTGTCATTGTTGTTACGCGATTTCGTGAATAAAACTTTTTAAAAAATATATTTTTTTAATTAATGAAAAAACGTATTTTTTATCACTGCAACCGTAACCCGGAATAGGTTGATGAAAATCGTACTAATTACGGGAAAACCGGAGTAGTTGGCAGGTAATACTTTTATGATCGTGGGAAGCCAAAATCGAAATCGTGATTCAATTTCCATTAAATGTCCAGCCCTAGCATGAAGTGACGATGACGATGGAGATGACCAATGAGATGCCAGGAGCAAGGAAGATAGCTGGTTAGCATGATGAAGAAGACAATGTTATTGTGCGGTGCTGGCAGACATGTGACGCCAGATTGTCCAATCAAAGTCCAAAGACGTCAGCTCTTGTGGCGGAGGATATAAGAGAGGTCAAGGTGAAGATATGGAATAGGCCAGTATGCTACCTTAGTCGTCTGCGCTGCGGCATCTGCTGGTCCAGGTCCCGCTGCTGTCGCTCCTCTCTGGTCATTCCCTTGTAGTTGGACGTCAGGCCAAAGATGGGCCTAGACCACTCGTCTGGACGCAACACAACGTATATTTGGTACTTCTCCTTTTCTTGAGGAACATTCCTTTAGAGTATGAAGGCCGCTTACTGATCAGCTTGAGAGCGAGGTCTTTGTTGGATCGGGATTCTTTGGGGTGTTTGTACAGGAACATGACGGCACGTCCGATCCCGCTGTGCTTCAGAGTCTCCTGGCTCACGCTGGGTAGCTGGTAGTTCGAACACGACGACAAAAGAACCGTTTGTGTCAGTGGGCATGGCTAGGGTATCAGTGACATAATGATTGACATAGGTGCCAAATCGGTACTTTTGAAAGAGACAAACATATAAATATAATTATAAATACAGATGTCCGATCGTGGGATTGGATCTAAGCCCATCTCAGCCCTGCTGAGCCCAACCCATCTTTACTACAGCTGTGTCCCAGCACTCACAGGCTAAAGACTGTGCTCGCATGAAAGATTTCATGTGAGCTCAGGGAGACCAAATTACTTGTTACCAGTGTTGGGACTAACACGTTACAAAGTAACGCGTTACTGTAACGCCGTTAGTTTCGGCGGTAACTAGTAATCTAACGCGTTATTTTTTTATATTCAGTAACTCAGTTACCGTTACTACATGATGCGTTACTGCGTTATTTTACGTTATTTTTTATGTAGTATCGGCTAGAAACTGAGGATCTGATCGTGTTTTATGGCAGCGAAGCAATGACGTGCTTCTGATTCTTCCTCTGTGTGTCTGTGTCTGGGTGTGGGGAGGGAGGGGAAGGGGGTGCGCAATACAACGTAAACTGTTGGCCAACAAAAAAGTAACCACAGAACACTATACATACGGTATAGTGTTCTGTGGTTACTTTTTGGTTGGCCAAGCGGACGTGACGACAGGCTGTCCCCACTCAGGTCCGCACGGACCTGGAGGGGGCGTGCCTTAAGTCCGGCTGGAAATCGGGAGAAATTTGGGAGAATGGTTGTCCCAGGGAGAGGCACTGAAATTCGGGAGGGTTGGCAAGTATGAGATATTCTCACTTCTTTTCTTTTGTCGAGCACAAAGAAAAGAACATTTTAGTTAAATGTAAGTTGTGTCTTGGATCAAAGATCCCGTCTACTGCCCAAAACAACAATTCAAATCTGCCTGGTTAGGCTCTGTGTATGTCACGTGTGCCTTCCTTAGGTGAAGCCAGGTTTACAGCTATGTTGTTGATTGATTGATTGAAACTTTTATTAGTAGATTGCACAGTACAGTACATATTCCGTACAATTGACCACTAAATGGTAACACCCCAATAAGTTTTTCAACTTGCTTAAGTCGGGGTCCACTGATTCATGATACAGATATATACTATCAAATATATACTAACATCATAATACAGTCATCACACAAGATAATCATCAGGGTATATACATTGAATTATTTACAATCCGGGGTGTGGGATATGGAGGAGGAGGGGGGGGGGGTTAGGTTTGGTTGGTATCAACACTTCTGTCATCAACAATCAGCATCAACAATTGCATCATCAGAGAAATGGACATTGAAACAGTGTAAGACTGACTTGGTAGGATATGTACAGCAAGTAGTGGACATAGAGAGAGAGATCAGAAAGTATAAGAAAAAATGTCTACATTTGATTATTTACAATCCGAAGAGGTATTATGTGGAAGGGAGGGTGTTAGTTTAGGGTTGTAGTTGCCTGGAGGTGTTCTTTTAGTGCGGTTTTGAAGGAGGAAAGAGATGCCCTTTATTTTACACCTGTTGGGAGTGGATTCCATATTGAAGTGGCATAGAAAGAGAATGAGTTAAGACCTTTGTTCGTTTGGAATCTGGGTTTAACGTGGTTAGTGTTAGTGTTATTATGCTGTTTGTTACTTATGTATGTTATGTTGCAGCTATTTAAAATAGTTTTGTCAATTTGTTCTGGCCTGAAATAAATTGGCCCTTTGAAACATATCTTTGTCTTTGTGTGTTGTATGTAGACCACATTGCTTAGCAGAGTTCAGTGATGCAAATGCATGTCAAGTAGATCAACAGATTGTATTATTCTCCAGTGCAATAACAGTACTGAAATGAAGGCTAAAAGGGCATTAATGGGAGCTTTAAAAACAAAAAGTAGAAGAAGTAACTAAATAGTTACTTTTCACAGTAACGCATTACTTTTTGGTGTAAGTAACTGAGTTACTTTTGAAATAAAGCAACTAGTAACTGTAACTAGTTACTGGTTTTCAGTAACTAACCCAACACTGCTTGTTACACACTGGGAATGTAACGATATGAACATTTCATATCACGTTATTGTGACCAAAATGATCAAGGTATTGTTTAATGTGCTTAAGAACTACTTATAAACACACTGAAACATTTTGACGACATTATTTATCAAAAACAAAAAACTTCTTATGCTTTACTGAGTGTTTTTTCCCCCCATAGTCCCACACTGCGCCCCCTACAGGAGCATAGTTTAGAAGTGGCTCCTATTGTTTTTCTTTTTCCCTCCCACTTTCAATAAGACCAAAACAACCTGTCAATCGCGATCTTTGGGACCCTAACGGTTGATCACGAAAATATTATAAAAAAATCAGTGAAACCCCCACCATGACCAACAGACCCGCAAACAGGCACTTATTTTAACTCCACACGCCTCTCTCTCTTCAGCTTCTCATACAACCGATCTTGACACCGTGGCCACACCACCCGAGCGCGGCGGCGCGCTACACCCACTCGTATTGCAAACGCGCATTGCGTGACGTGCTTATAAATCATCGGGCTGTAACAAATCGGACATCCAACATCAAACAACTATTCCCTCAACCACGAGTCCATGACCATCATCACTCACCTGCGACGGGAAGCATACGAGACTCCGTGAACATTGCTCCAAAGTACGGATTTTGTGTTGATCTGTTGTGTATACATAACTAAACATTGACATGTGCAAAGGCAGTAATATATGATGAAACAAATGTGGCAGCAAAAGAAGGATTTCTCCATTTATCCCCTCTTTAATCCCACAGGAAAAACCTGCCAGGTGAACAGCCGATTTTACTACTTCCGGTACTGACGTATAAAATATATATAAAATACTACACGGTCTAGCTCCGTCCTATCTTGTCGATTGTATTGTACCATATGTCCCGGCAAGAAATCTGCGTTCAAAGAACTCCGGCTTATTAGTGATTCCCAGAGCCCAAAAAAAGTCTGCGGGCTATAGAGCGTTTTCTATTGGGGCTCCAGTACTATGGAATGCCCTCCCGGTAACAATTAGAGATGCTACCTCAGTAGAATCATTTAAGTCCCATCTTAAAACTAATTTGTATACTCTAGCCTTTAAATAGACCCCCCTTTTAGACCAGTTGATCTGCCGTTTCTTTTCTTTTCTCCTCTGCTCCCCTCTTCCTTGTGGAGGGGGAGGGCAAAGGTCCGGTGGCCATGGATGAAGTGCTGGCTGTCCAGAGTCGGGACCCGGGGTGGACCGCTCGCCTGTGCATCGGCTGGGAACATCTCTGCGCTGCTGACCCGTCTCCGCTCGGGATGGTGTCCTGCTGGCCCCACTATGGACTGGACTCTTACTATTATGTTGGATCCACTATGGACTGGACTCTCACAATATAATGTCAGACCCACTCGACATCCATTGCTTTCGGTCTCCCCTAGAGGGGGTGGGGGTTACCCACATATGCGGTCCTCTCCAAGGTTTCTCATAGTCATTCACATCGACGTCCCACTGGGGTGAGTTTTTCCTTGCCCTTATGTGGGCTTTGTACCGAGGATGTCGTTGTGGCTTGTGCAGCCCTTTGAGACACTTGTGATTTAGGGCTATATAAATAAACGTTGATTGATTGATTGATTGATATTATTTTGCATGTATCAGCGGATTCCGTTTTATTGGCCAATTATGTGACTCCGATCGTATGGCTTACTTTTTTGTTGAGTTTAGTGATATTGATTAGGCATACTAGCGTTGTGTCAAATAAAAAATAGCAACCACGGTGCCATCCCAAGCATCTCATATTCATGCTCTTTTTTCACTCATTCGCTCCTCATTTGTTTCACCGTCACAAACTCCGGACTTTGCGCGGCTTATTGTTTTTTCCTCGATTATTGTATTTTCATTATCGTGAGAAGCCACAATCGAAATTAAAATTTGGTGAACTGTTCAGCCCTAGTGTGAGGCACGGCATTTTTCCACCCACGCTCAGTTCACTCCTGATACATCCCGACTTTGCCGTGAAAAAGTGTGTACGCCAGGATTTTGTCCGCTCCCCTGGTCACTCACACACCAGACTGTTTTCAGTACACGCCGTTGTTGCACTCACCTCCTGCAGGATCTTGAGTAGCTCTTCCCGGATTCGTAGCGCAGGCAGCGACTTGTCAGGAAGTGGGCCGATCCACTCTTTGATGGCCGACATGACGCCGCTGTCGATGAACGTGTCCTTCAGGTCCTGCCTGGGGGACAACACATCCAAAGAGGAGTTAAGGTTTGGACCCGGTCTCTTGTGACCTCGCCCACTCGGTGAAAGGAAGATCGTACTTTTTCAGGTGCATGACCACTTGAGGCAGCAGTGTCAGCTTTTTCAGCGCCGGTTTCTTCTGACTGTTGAGCGTTCTGTCCTCCTGCAAGGAGGAGGAGAGAGTCGGTCGGTAACAGGAAGTGCCACGCTGTCGCTCGTGCTTTTATTTTGACAGGCAGACCTCGGCGGCCTCGGTCATCTTCATGATCATGGCGCTGACCACGTCATCGGCATCGCTGATAAATGTCCCGCCGTCACGATGACGCCTCTTCTTGCCGCTCATAGCCTTCTTGCGAGCGAGCATGATGTCAAAGTCGGACATGAAGCTGGTGCTACACACAAAGAGTTCAATCAGCACACAGCGCCTTTTCATACATAAACATGTTCGGAGTGAGTTATACTCGTGGCCGCCGCCGCCGCGCTCGACGCCCTCGTCAGAATCAGAATCCTCTTGCATCTGCTGCTTCTTCTGCGTGGCCTCCTCCTTGTCTCCTTCCAGGTCCTCCTGGTTGAATCCCTGCACACACAAAGCCATCACTTCCCTTGTTAACATCCGCACGCGCTCCGCGTCATGAATGAGTCACGGGGAAAAAGTACTCGCCGTGAACTCCTCCTCCTCCTCGTCTCCAGACTCCCCAAAGATGTCGGCAATCATTTTCCTGGGAGACACGCAGAGGTCCAAGTTGAGAGATGCTAAGACGATGCTAACAATGCTAATTTAACATATCGACATCAAGGTTTTAATTAGTGCGATTGCGTTTTTTTCTCCGCCGTCATCGGCATTTAATTGACAGACATTTTCTTCCTCGCTTCAAACAAGGAGAAAGAGGTCTCACTCTGCATCGCTCTCAGCTCCTGAGCGCGATCGTTTCACAGTAGAATTAACTGAACGCAGTGAGCCCTCTTTGTCTCGGTGAGCGGAGAGCGACTCAGCGAGACAGCTCACACTAGAAGCCCGGACAGAGAGCCTTGCGACTCCCCAAATTTGGAGGGAAAAAAATACAAAGCCAAATGTCCCGTTGTGGGAATATTTCAGTTTTAAATTGGACGGCAATATGAGCCCATCAACACAAACGAGCGATAATGCCATGATCCCATGATGGCATTTGGCAACAAACAAAAGCACAACGTCCAACCTAGTCATACTTGCCAACCTTGAGACCTCCGATTTCGGGAGGTGGGGGGCGGGGGGCGTGGTGTGGTTAAGATATATATATATATATATATATATATATATATATATATATATATATATATATATATAAGAAATACTTGACTTTCAGTGAATTCTAGCAATATATATATTTTATTTATATATATATATATATATATATATATATATATATATATATATAAGAAATACTTGACTTTCAGTGAATTCTAGCAATATATATATATATATATATATATATATATATATATATATATATATATATATATATATATATATATATATATATATAAATAAAAGAAATACTTGAATTTCAGTGTTCATTTATTTACAGATATACACACACATAACACTCATCTACCCATTGTTGAGTTAAGGGTTGAATTGTCCATCCTTGTTCTATTCTCTGTCACTATTTCAGAACACACACATTATACAAACATACATTATAAAATCAATAAGAAAACGGGAGCTCTAATTTGGGAGTCTGAATTAGGATCAGAAGTTCCTATATAAACATTGTGCACTCACGTCGCCTTTTTGTATTGATTACTGCAGCTGTGCACTGGATTCATTCACAAATACAAACTACAACTCACAAACACTTTAGAGTTAGGCTCCCCCATCAGAATGTGTACTTAAACTTATAAAGATCACATGGATATTATTCAGTGAGTTGATTCACCAAAACTAACCTGTTACACAGGAGGAAAAAGCACACAGGACGTTTCAATTGTTCACAGACTGGTCGCGCTCATCAGAATGACAAGACACTTCCGGTCTGCAGGTGATAGCATTCAATTGGGAAGAAACGCCCTACTGCCCCCTACTGACCAATGTGAATACTGATAAATGTGTAATGACAGCTCCAAAAACGAATTCAAACCACAAAATCTAATAAATAAATCAACACAAAAATGTGACACGTTATGGGTGGGTCACATATGCATGTACAGTAGTTGGCAGTATTGTCCTGTTTAAAAGTGTCACAACATTGCTGTTTACGGCAGACGAACTGCTTTACGGTAGGTAGACGAAAACTTGACTGCTGTTGTTGTGTGTTGTTACCGCGCTGGGAGGACGTTAATGAAACTGCCTAACAATAAACCCACATAAGAAACCAAGAACTCTCCCTCGATCATTAGCTGTTTATATTGTGGGAAAGCGGACGTGTGAACAGGCTGTCAACACGTTACTCAGGTCCGCATGGAGCTGGAGGGGGCGTGGCCTCCAGCTGCGCCTGAATTTCGGGAGATTTTTGGGAGCAAATTTGTCCCGGGAGGTTTTCGGGAGAGGCGCTGAATTTCGGGAGTCTCCCGGAAAATCCGGGAGGGTTGGCAAGTATGAACCTAGTTCTTCCTACTAAGAAAAAAAATCACTTTAAGAAGTTTAATATTTTTTTAAGGAACATTTTGCTCATAGAAATGAGTCCAATTAATTGTTTTGTTTGTTTATTTATTTAGCATAACGTTTTTTACCTTCCAATTACAGGATAATGGTAAACAATTCTACAGTAGAGAGGAATAAGTTAATGTCTTCTTAGATAGTTACTTACATTATTATTATATATTATGATTACATTACATTATAAACACTGTATAGTTTGTATCGATTATTTTAAGAATACTATGTAGGCCAGGGGTGTCAAACTCATTTTAGATCAGGTGCACATGGATAAATATCTACTCACAAGTGGGCCAGACTGGTAAAATCACAGCACAATAACTTACAAATAAAGACAACTTCAGATTGTTTTTTATGTTCCAAAATAGAACAAGCACATTCTGAAAATGTACAAATCATAAAGTTGTTGTTGGGTTTTTTTTCCACTTACATGTTGCGGTTATAGTATTCCACCATTATTTGTCGTTATTCATACTTTCTGAATAAATGATGTGATATGTTCATCAGTCAACTCATTGGTGTTAATTTTCAATCTATTAAGATAAAAAAATAATATCAAAATCTAATTATAGGATGTACTGATGTACTAATGTCATGTGTTTTTTTTTTTACATATATAGCATAATCTACATAGATACAAAGAATTGCTATTGCGACATCAACAGGACACATTTACAACAGCAGTTTCTATCATTCAAAAATGTCGGCTCTTTTTTTACCCAGCAATTTCATCCCACGGGCTGATTAAACCCTGTTCGCGGGCCTTACATTTGACACCCCTGATGTAGACAAACGCTCCAAGCCTGTCTGCATGAAGCCAAATATTTTGGAAAGTTAATGATTGCATATTGTTTTAATGTGGGGTACCTTTGCGACAAGAATATGTTGATTGACAGTCTAACAAAGTTTAAATGCATACATTTTTTTTAATTGCAAATAGAGTCGCAATTTTGCAGAGTAAAATCCCAATTAGGTTTTTTCCTCAAAATTGTGCAGCCCTACACTGGAAAAAAAGTCACAATCTCACCAGGTTTATATTACCAATTTCTAGTCAAATGATCTAGCTTTTAGACTGTATAATGCATATGTTCTTTTTTGACTGTACTTGAATGTATAATAGACTGTATTTATTAGGGGTGTAACGGTACACAAAAATTTCGGTTCGGTAAGTACCTCGGTTTAGAAGTCACGGTTTGGTTCATTTTCGGTACAGTAAGAAAACAACAAAATATACATTTTTGGGTTATTTATTTACCAAATTTGCAACATCTTCCACCAAAAATATTTTTCTTAGTGGAATATTTGATGTGAAGTAATGGGAACCTTGGATAGGTCAATAATTCATAATAACATTGATTTTGAGTTGAGTTGAGTTGAGTTTGAGTTTATTTCGAACATGCAAGTATACAACATGATACATCACAATCTCCAGTTTCTCTTTTCAACATGTTCGAAAAGGAGTAGGAAGAAGCAGAGCTTATTTAATCCTACCCCTTTTCTTTTACATAACAGTTGCTAAAACTTTTGTTCACTTCCTGTTCTCAATTTATTCACAATATACTCCATAAGTAATCACAATAAAATAAGTAAATAAATGATAATTGGTGACGTAAGTTACATTTCATATGTTGAGATAAGTAAGATTATTTTGTGAGTGAAAGAATGAAAGAATGGATGAGTTAAATAAATTCAGAATGTTTATCATGGTTCTTCTTCTTTGTACTTTGTAAACACTTTAAGTTTGAAGAGTTTCTTGAAGTGGATCATATTAGTACATCGTTTGATTGCTTTGCTTAATCCATTCCATAATTTAATTCCACATACTGATATACTGGAGGTCTTAAGTGTTGTACGTGCATACAAATGTTTTAAATTACATTTCTCCCTAAGATTATATTTCTCCTCTTTTTTTGAGAAGAATTGTTGTATATTCTTGGGTAGCAGGTTATAGTTTGCTTTGTGTATAATTTTAGCTGTTTGCAAATTCACTATGTCGTAGAATTTCAGTATCTTTGATTCAATAAATAAAGGATTTGTGTGTTCTCTATATCCAACATTATGTATTATTCTAACTGATCTTTTTTGTAACACCGTTAATGAATGAAGTGTACTTTTGTAGTTATTTCCCCATATTTCTGCACAATAACTCAGATATGGTAACACTAGTGAGCAGTAGAGAATATGAAGTGATTTTTTGTCTAGAACATGTTTTGCTTTATTCATTATTGACGTGTTTCTTGGTACTTTATGTTGTATATTTTTTACGTGAGATTTCCAGTTCAATTTATCATCAATCATTATACCAAGAAATTTGGTTTCATTTACTCTTTCAATTTCTATTCCGTCTATTTGTATTTGTGTTTGACTTTCTCTTCTACTGTTACCAAATAGCATTATTTTAGTTTTACTGAGATTCAACGATAGTCTGTTTTTGTCAAACCATCTTTTTAATTTGTTAATTTCTTCTGTTATTATTTGTAGTATCTTCTGTGTGTTCTCTCCTGAACAAAACGCTGTTGTATCATCCGCAAATAATACTAACTTTAAATCTTTTGTAACTTTACAAATGTCATTTATATATAGATTGAATAATTTAGGTCCTAGTATTGATCCCTGAGGTACACCACAGGATATATTTAGCGTTGTAGAGGTGTGTTCGCCTACCTTCACGTATTGATTCAATATTATGTTTTGAGTAATGACAGTTTGAAAGAAAAAGAAAAACAGCTTTGTTTTATTAGTCAACATTGCAACTTTTTCTAAATTACATTTAACCTTTAAGCTTTTTTATTTCACTTTTGTTATGTTTTTGTTTATTTTAACAGTATTTTTAGAATGTGCCGTGGGCCTTTAAAACATTAGCTGTGGGCCGCAAATGGCCTCCGGGGCACACTTTTGACCCCCCTGCTGTAGATAATAAAACATTAAATGTGATAAATCTATGGATAAAAAGCAGAGCCTGGCGACGCATGCACGTTTATCATAACTCTCTCTCTCTCTCTCTCTCTCTCTCTGCCCCTCCCTCACCAATGCTGCTGCACGCACAATTTGTTTTGTTTTTAACCCCTTCTTAACCCTGAACGTACATTGAAAATACACGCAACCCTAACTCAAAATGCTGGACATTTGAGGCATTTAAGAAACTCCGCCCTGACAGCTCCACAAAAGAGGACATGTCCGGTGAAAAGAGGACGTATGGTCAGTCTATCGTAGCCCGTTAGCTGCTAGCATGCCGTGTGTTGTGCCTAGGTGTGCATTGTTTACACAACGTGCGTTACGCTACTTAATATGTCCGTGTGGAAACTCGTTCGGTACACCTCCAAACCGAACCGAACCGGAACCCCCGTACCGAAACGGTTCGATACAAATACACGTACAGTTACACCCCTAGTATTTATATTATTCACATGTGAATAATGCTGTATAATAGACTTTATTTATATTATTCACATGTGAATAATGCTGTATAATAGACTGTATTTATATTATTCACATGCGAATAATGCTGTATAATAGACTGTATCTATATTATTCACATGTGAATAATGCTGTATAATAGACTGTATCTATATTATTCACATGTGAATAATTCTGTATAATAGACTGTATTTATATTATTCACATGTGAATAATTTTGTATAATAGACTGTATTTATATTATTCACATGCGAATAATGCTGTATAATAGACTGTATCTATATTATTCACATGTGAATAATGCTGTATAATAGACTGTATTTATATTATTCACATGTGAATAATGATGTATAATAGACTGTATTTATGTTATTCACATGCGAATAATGCTGTATAATAGACTGTATTTATATTATTCACATGTGAATAATGATGTATAATAGACTGTATTTATGTTATTCACATGCGAATAATGCTGTATAATAGACTGTATTTATATTATTCACATGTGAATAATGCTGTATAATAGACTGTATTTATGTTATTCACATGTGAATAATGTTGTATAATAGACTGTATCTATATTATTCACATGTAAAAAAAATACTTAAGTGTTTATTTTGAGCGAACTGTGGTGCTGAATTTCCCCCAGGGATCAATAAAGTACTTTCTATTCTATTCTAAATTATCTAAACAAACTTAATACAAGTCACAATCCCCTGAATAGTATTTAGGCGATAGATCTGAGGAAAAAAATACTACTTTTGAGCATCACAAGTTTGTTAACAGACACAAAACTTGACAGTCCTAGTAAATATATGTTTTACTTGCTAATTTCAAGATCACATTAGAATTGTTAAAGCGTAAAAATAATGTCTTATTTCAAAAAATCTTACCAAGACAATTTTGGCTCGTTCCATTGGCAGATTTTTTTCTCATTACAAGCAAAAATGACTTGTATTAATTTTTTTTACCCTTTATAAGAGGGACATTTTTTTTAGTACAACATGTACTCACTCCTCCTCGTTGTCTTCAGAGTCGCTGTCGCTACCAAACAACGCCTTCTCGTCCTTTTTCTCGCCAGTGGCCTTTGACCCGTCGTCCTCATCGCTGCCGCTGTCGGAGCCCAGCTCTCTCAGTTTGGCCGCCATACTTTTATCGGGTCCCCCCGAGTCGGCGTCGCTGTCGGAGTTGTCGTCGTCCGACACGGCCCGACTCCTCTTGGCTAAGGAGCAGACGTCACAAAGTGTGTTTCAGTCTGTGTGTGCGCACTCAATTCTTCACTCTGGTCTCACCTGGTTTGTTTGTCTGCTCCTCATCCTCACTGTCTGATAGGATGGCCTTCTTCCTCTTCACTGCAAATACAATCACTCAAGAAGTTATTGACTGGGTATTGCCAATCAGTAGCATATGTATGTATGTATATATATATATATATATATATATACAGTCAAGAAAATAAGTATTTGAGAACACCCTGCTATTTTGCAAGTTCTCCCACTTAGAAATCATGGAGGGGTCTGAAATTTTCACGGTAGGTGCATGTCCACTGTATGAGAGATAACCCAAAAAGAAAAATCCAAAAATCACAATCTATGATTTTTTAACAATTTATTCGTGTAATACAGCTGATATTAGTATTTGAACACCTGTCTATCAGCTAGAATTCTGACCCTCAAAGACCTGTTAGTCCGCCTTTAAAAGTCCTCCTCCACTCCACTATATTATCCTGAATCAGATGCACCTGTGTGAGGTCGTTAGCTGCATAAATACACCTGTCCACCCCATACAATCAGTAAGACCCAAACATTCAGCATGGCTAAGAGCAAAGAGCTGTCCAAAGACACCAGAGACAGAATTGTACAACTCCACAAGGATGGAAAGGGCTACGGAGAAATTGCCAAGCAGCTTGGTGAAAAAAGGTCCACTGTTGGAGCAATCATTAGGAAATGGAAGAAGCTAAACATGACGGTCAATCTCAATCGGAGTGGAGCCCCATGCAAGATATCGCCTCGTGGGGTCTCAATGATGCTAATAAAGGTGAGGAATCAGCCCAGGACTACACGGCAGGACTTGGTCAATGACCTGAAAAGAGCTGGGACCACTGTTTCCATGGTCACTGTTGGTAATACACTAAGACGTCATGCTTTGAAATCATGCATGGCACGGAAGGTTCCCCTGCTTAAACCAGCACATGTTAAGGCCCGTCTTAAGTTTGCCAATGACCATTTGGATGATCCAGAGGAGTCATGGGAGAAAGTTTTGTGGACAGATGAGACCAAAATTGACCTTTTTGGTCATAATTCCACTGTGCGTGTTTGGAGGAAGAAGAATGATGCGTAGCATCCCAAGAACACCATCCCTACAGTGAAGCATGGGGGTGGTAGCATCATGCTTTGGGGGTGTTTTTCTGCTCATGGGACAGGACGACTGTACTGTATTAAGGAGAGGATGACTGCAGCCATGTATTGTGAGATTTTGGCCAAAAACCTCCTTCCCTCAGTCAGATCATTGAAGATGAGTCATGGCTGGATCTTCCAACATGACAATGACCCAAAGCACACAGCCAGGAAAACCAAGAAGTGGCTTTGTAAGAACCATATCAAGGTTCTGGAGTGGCCTAGCCAGTCTCCAGACCTAAATCCAATTGAAAATCTTTGGAGGGAGCTGAAAGTCTGTGTTACTCAGCGACAGCCCAGAAACCTGACTGATAGACGGCTGCGTTGACCCTGGATCTCAGGAAACAGAGTGGACCGACACCAGCAGATGACATGGCACCCCAAACCATCACTGATGGTGGAAACTTTACACTAGACTTCAGGCAACGTGGATCCTGTGCCTCTCCTGTCTTCCTCCAGACTCTGGGACCTCGATTTCCAAAGGAAATGCAAAATTTGCATGGTTGGGTGATGGTTTGGGGTGCCATGTCATCTGCTGGTGTCGGTCCACTCTGTTTCCTGAGATCCAGGGTCAACGCAGCCGTCTACCAGCAAGTTTTAGAGCACTTCATTCTTCCTGCTGCTGACCTGCTCTATGGAGATGGAGATTTCAAGTTCCAACAGGACTTGGCGCCTGCACACAGCGCAAAATCTACCCGTGCCTGGTTTACGGACCATGGTATTTCTGTTCTAAATTGGCCCGCCAACTCCCCTGACCTTAGCCCCATAGAAAATCTGTGGGGTATTGTGAAAAGGAAGATGCAGAATGCCAGACCCAAAAACGCAGAAGAGTTGAAGGCCACTATCAGAGCAACCTGGGCTCTCATAACACCTGAGCAGTGCCAGAAACTCATCGACTCCATGCCACGCCGCATTAACGCAGTAATTGAGGCAAAAGGAGCTCCAACCAAGTATTGAGTATTGTACATGCTCATATTTTTCATTTTCATACTTTTCAGTTGGCCAACATTTCTAAAAATCCCTTTTTTGTATTAGCCTTAAGTAATATTCTAATTTTGTGACACACGGAATTTTGGATTTTCATTTGTTGCCACTTCAAATCATCAAAATTAAATGAAATAAACATTTGAATGCATCAGTCTGTGTGCAATGAATAAATATAATGTACAAGTTACACCTTTTGAATGCAATTACTGAAATAAATCAAGTTTTTCAAAATATTCTAATTTACTGGCTTTTACCTGTAAAAATATATATGTATATATTTCTTACAGACATATATATGGCATAGCAACCTGTAATTGGAAGAGACTTGTTATTGTTATGCAGAATGAAACTGTTCTGAGGGGTGTACCTGGCTGCTCGTCATCGTCGCTGTTGTCTGAGGTTCTGTGCGCCGCCTGCATTTCGACATCACTTCCTGTGGTGGCCTTCCTCTGCTCGCCCCCGTCCCCCTCGTCCTCGCTGTCTGACTTCATCACAGCCTTCCACTTGCCCCGTCCTTTCCCCTCAGCGTTCCCTTGCCGCGTCTCGGCCTCGTCATCAGAGTCAACGCGCGCCGCCTTGCGTCGAGTCGGCATCTCAGCGTCCGAGTCACTATCAGGTTTGGAGGGTCGGCTCGGGGACTTTGCTTTAATGCCCTCGTCGCCAGAGTCGCTGTCCGCGTTGGAGTGGCGGCTAAGAGACTTTGCTTTAGGGCCCTCGTCCCCAGAATCGCTGTCAGTGTTGAAAGGGCGGCGAGGAGACTTTTCTTTAGAGCCCTTGTCGCCAGAACCGCTGTCCGCTTTGGAGTGGCGGCTAAGAGACTTTGCTTTAGCGCCCTCGTCCCCAGAATCACTGTCAGCGTTGAAAGGGCGGCGAGGAGACTTTTCTTTAGCGCCCTTGTCGCCAGAACCGCTGTCCGCTTTGGAGTGGCGGCTAAGAGACTTTGCTTTAGCGCCCTCGCCCCCAGAATCGCTGTCAGCGTTGAAAGGGCGGCGAGGAGACTTTTCTTTAGCGCCCTCGCCCCCAGAATCGCTGTCAACATTGAAAGAGCGGCGAGGAGACTTTTCTTTAGCGTCCTCGTCGCCAGAGTCACTATCAGCATTGGAGTGGCGGCCAGGAGACTTTGTTTTGGCGCCCTCGTCGCCGGAATCGCTGTCTGCGTTGAAAGGGCGGCTAGGAGATTTTGCTTTAGCGTCCTCATCGCCAGAATCACTGTCCGCATTGAAAGGGCGGCTGGGAGACTTTGTTTTGGCGTCCTCGTCGCCAGAATCACTGTCAGCATTGAAAGGGCGACGAGGAGACTTTGTTTTGGCGTCCTCGTCGCCAGAATCACTGTCAGCATTGAAAGGGCGACGAGGAGACTTTGTTTTGGCGTCCTCATCGCCAGAATCGCTGTCAGCGTTGAAGGGGCGACTGGGAGACTTTGCTTTGGTGTTCTCGTCGCCAGAATCGCTCTCAGCGTTGTAAGGGCGGCTGGGAGACTTTGCTTTGGCGTCCTCGTCGCCAGAATCGCTCTCAGCGTTGTAAGGGCGGCTGGGAGACTTTGCTTTGGCGTCCTCGTCACCAGAATAGCTCTCAGCGTTGTAAGGGCGGCTGGGAGACTTTGTTTTGGTGTCCTCGTCGCCAGAATCGCTCTCAGCATTGTAAGGGCGGCTGGGAGATTTTGCTTTGGCGTCCTCGTCGCCAGAATCGCTCTCAGCGTTGTAAGGGCGGCTGGGAGACTTTGCTTTGGCGTCCTCGTCGCCAGAATCGCTGTCAGCGTTGAAGGAGCCACTCGGAGACTTTGCTCTGAAGTCCTCGTCGCCGGAATCGCTGTCTGCGGCCGCTTTGGCGGCACCCCCCGTTTCCTCCATGTCCGAGCTGCTTCCCCTGCGCCTGACAGGGGACGGCGCCCCCCCATACTCGTTGTCCGAGGCGGCGTGTTTGACCGGCGACGATTCCTCGTTGTCTGATATGCTCATCCGGCGTTTGCCCACAGAGTCATCGTCGCTGTCGGCAGGCCTCGCCGCCTCTGCTTCAGAGTCGCTGCCTTCATTGCCATGGCGACCGACAGCTTCCGCCTCGGAGTCGCTGTCAACAGCCGGCCGAGCATCGTTGTCCGAGCCGCTGTCATCCCGGCGCTTGTTGTAGGACGTGTCCTCTTCATTGCTGCCCTCGTCCTGTTGACATAACCATTTGGTCATGTGACATTAACATCATGTACATGCTACTATTACACCACTTGTTTAAAAGTAGGTACGGCACATCTCCTAAGTCAAAACTGCTAAAAGAAAACGTTCATGAAATCATCCAGGAATGCATCAATAACCCTGACCTCAGACTGATGTCTGTTGCTGCTCACGTCCTCACTGTCCGATGCTGGATGTTCATCCAGAACTGGAGTGCCGCCTCCATCATCTGTGGATGAAAACTCTTTTTATTAACTTCTCATATTACGCAATAATTACCACATGACAAATCAACTGTTAGAGAGTGGAAATCTCACTCGGTCCAATACCCCACACCAGTGTTTTTCAACCACTGTGATACAGCCTGGTGTGCCGTGTGCTTTTATCTAATTTCCCCTATTTGGGTTAAAAATATTTTTTGCAAACCAGTAATTATAGTCTGCAAATTATGTGTTGTTGTTTAGTGTCAGCAGAGTAACCGTGTAATACTCTTCCATATTATTAGGTGGTGACCGGTAGCTAATTGCTTTGTAGATGTCAAGACAGCGGGAGGCAGTGTGCAGGTAAAAAGATGTCTAATGCTTAAACCAAAAATAAACAAAATGTGAGTGCACCTAAGAAAAGGCATTGAAGCTTAGGGAAGGCTATGCAGAACAAAATTAAAACTGAACTGGCTACAAAGTAAACAAAAACAGAATGCTGGACGACAGCAAAGACTTACAGCGTGTGGAGCAAAGATGGCGTCCACGAAGTACATTCGTACATGACATGACAATCAACAATGTCCCCACAAAGAAGGATAGAAACAACTGAAATATTCTTGCTTGCTAAAACAAAGCAGATGCGGGAAATATCGCTCAAAGGAAGACATGAAACTGCTACAGGAAAATACCAAACAAAGAGAAAAAGCCACCAAAATAGGAGAGCAAGACAAGAACTAAAACACTACACACAGGAAAACAGCAAAAAACTCAAAATAAGACAGTACACCTACTTTGAGACAAGAGCTATATTGATGCATGCTTGGTTATGGTTTAAATTCATATTCAACAATTGCGACAACGATTTTTTTCTGTTAACGAGTTTCGCATTTTTAAAGATTGCTGCTGGTGGTGTGCCTCCGCATTTTTTTTCAACGCAAAAAATGTGCCTTTTGATTGATTGATTGAAACTTTTATTAGTAGGTTGCACAGTGAAGTACATATTCCGTACAATTGACCACTAAATGGTAACACCCGAATAAGTTTTTCAACATGTTTAAGTCGGGGTCCACTTAAATTGATTCATGATACAGATATATACTATTATCATAATACAGTCATCACACAAGATAATCAGAGTATATACATTGAATTATTTACAATCTGGGGTGTGGGATATGGAGGGGGGGGGGGGGGGGGGGGGGGCATGTTTGGTTGGTAACAACACTTCAGTCATCAACACTTGTATCATCAGAGAAATGGACATTGGAACAATGTAGTACTGACTTGGTAGGATATGTACAGCAAGTAGTGGACACAAAGAGAGAGATCAGAAAGTATAAGAAAAAGTATAAGAAAAAGTATAAGAAAAAGTGTCTACATTTGATTATTTACAATCTGAATAGGTATGATGAGGACGGGAGGGTGTGAGTTTAGGGTTGAAGTTGCCTGGAGGTGTTCTTTTAGTGCGGTTTTGAAGGAGGATAGAGATGCCCTTTTTTTTTTACACCTGTTGGGAGTGCATTCCATATTGATGTGGCATAGAAGGAGAATGAGTTAAGACCTTTGTTGGATCGGAATCTGGATTGAACGTGGTTAGTAGAGCTCTCCCTGGTGTTGTGGTTATGGCGGTCATTTACGTTAAGGAAGTAGTTTGACATGTACTTCGGTATCAGGGAGGTGTAGCGGATTTTATAGACTAGGCTCAGTGCAAGTTGTTTGACTCTGTCCTCCACCCTGAGCCAGCCCACTTTGGAGAAGTGGGTAGGAGTGATGTGGGATCTGGGGTGGAGGTCTAGAAGTAATCTGACTAGCTTGTTCTGGGACGTTTGGAGTCTAGATTTGAGGGTTTTGGAGGTGCTAGGGCAGGGGTCGCCAACACAAAATGTTGAAAGAGCCATATTGGACCAAAAATACAAAAATAAATCCGTCTGGAGCCGCAAAAAATTAAAAGCCATATTACATACAGATAGTGTGTCATGAGATATACATTGAATTAAGAGGACTTAAAGGAAACTAAATGACCTCAAATATAGCTACAAATGAGGCATAATGATGCAATATGTACATATAGCTAGCCTAAATAGCATGTTAGCATCGATTAGCTTGCAGTTATGCAGTGACCAAATATGTCTGATTAGCACTCCAACAAGTCAATAACATCAACAAAACTCACCTTTCATGCACAACCTTAAAAGTTTGGTGGACAAAATGAGACAGAAAAAGAAGTGGCATAAAACACGTCCGAGAAAGTTATACATGTAAACAAACTACGGTGAGTTCAAGGACCGCCAAAATTAGTAGGACAAAACGGCGCTCGCCAAATACTCGAATCAGTGAAGCATGTTTAATATAAACAGTGTGCTTTATAACAATTAGGGAGGTTTGTGTCATGTTTGTCCTCCTACAGAAACCATATTAAAACAAAAAATAGATTGTTTTCCCCTCATCTTTTTCCATTTTTCATACATTTCTGAAAAAGCTCCAGAGAGCCACTAGGGCGGCGATAAAGAGCCGCATCCGGCTCTAGAGCCGCGGGTTGCCGACCCCTGTGCTAGGGTACCAGGAGGTGCATGCGTAATCGGAAAAGGGTTGAACGAGAGTTCCCGCTAGAATCTTCATGGTGCTTTTGTTGACCAGAGATGAGATTGTTGGACAACTTAAGCTGTACATCAAGCAAGAATGGGAAAGAATTCCACCTGAGAAGCTTCAAAAATGTGTCTCCTCAGCAGTGTTGGGTTAGTTACTGAAAATCAGTAACTAGTTACAGTTACTACCGTATTTTCCGCACTATTAGCCGCACCTAAAAACCACAAATTTACTCAAAAGCTGACAGTGCGGCTTATAACCCGGTGCGCTTTATATATGGATTAATATTAAGATTAATTTTCATAAAGTTTCGGTCTCGCAACTACGGTAAACAGCCGCCATCTTTTTTCCCCGTAGAAGAGGAAGTGCTTCTTCTTCTACGCAAGCAACCGCCAAGGTAAGCACCCGCCCCCATAGAACAGGAAGCGCTTCTTCTTCTACTGTAAGCAACCACCCGCCCGCGTAGAAGAAGAAGAAGCGCGCGGATATTACGTTTCATTTCCTTTGTGTGTTTACATCTGTAAAGACCACAAAATGGCTCCTACTAAGCGACAGGTTTCCGGTTTATGAAAAGACGCAATCTCTCCATCCGCACACGGACTACTATTTCACAGCAACTGCCTAAAGACTTTCAAGAAAAGCTGGCTACTTTCCGTGCATATTGTAAAAACAAGATAGCTGAAAAAAAGATCCGGCCAGAGAACATTATCAACATGGACGAGGTTCCACTGACTTTTGATATTCCTGTGAACCGCACTGTGGATACAACGGGAGCACGTACGGTGAATATTCGCACCACAGGTAATGAGAAGTCATCCTTCACTGTGGTTCTAGCTTGCCATGCTAATGGCCAGAAACTTCCACCCATGGTGATATTCAAAAGGAAGACCTTGCCAAAAGAGACCTTTCCAGTCGGCGTCATCATAAAAGCTAACTCGAAGGGATGGATGGATGAAGAAAAGATGAGCGAGTGGTTAAGGTAAGTTTACGCGAAGAGGCCGGGTGGCTTTTTTCACGCAGCTCCGTCCATGTTGATATACGACTCCATGCGCGCCCACATCACGCTGGTTTTTAATATATTATTAAAGTTTGACTGACCTATCTGACTGTTTTTTTGACATTCCTTTAGCGCAGTTAGATGCGGCTTACAACACGGGGCGGCTTATAGGTGGACAAAGTTTTGAAATATGCCGTTCATTGAAGGCGCGGCTTATAACCCAGGGCGGCTTATGGTGCGGAAAATACGGTAGTTACTTTATTTCAAAAGTAACTCAGTTACTAACTCAGTTACTTACACCAAAAAGTAATGCGTTACTGTGAAAAGTAACTATTTAGTTACTTCTTCTACTTTTTTTTTTTAAAGCTCCCATTATCATTATCATTTCAGTACTGTTATTGCACTGGAGAATAATACAATGTGTTGATCAACTTGACATACATTTGCATCACTGAACTCTGCTAAGCAATGTGCTCTACATACAACACACAAAGACAAAGATATGTTTCAAAGGGCCAATTTATTTCAGGCCAGAACAAACTGACAAAACTATTTTAAATAGCTGCAACATAACATACATAAGTAACAAACAGCATAATAACACTAACACTAACCACGTTAAACCCAGATTCCAAACTAACAAAGGTCTTAACTCATTCTCTTTCTATGCCACTTCAATATGGAATCCACTCCCAACAGGTGTAAAATAAAGGGCATCTCTATCCTCCTTCAAAACCGCACTAAAAGAACACCTCCAGGCAACTACAACCCTCAACTAACACCCTCCCTTCCACATAATACCTCTTCGGATTGTAAATAATCAAATGTAGACATTTTTTCTTATACTTTCTGATCTCTCTCTCTGTGTCCACTACTTGCTGTACATATCCTACCAAGTCAGTCCTACACTGTTTCAATGTCCATTTCTCTGATGATGCAATTGTTGATGCTGATTGTTGATGACAGAAGTGTTGATACCAACCAAACCTAACCCCCCCCCCCCCATATCCCACATCCCGAATTGTAAATAATTCAATGTATATACTCTGATGATTATCTTGTGTGATGACTGTATTATGATGTTAGTATATATTTGATAGTATATATCTGTATCATGAATCAGTGGACGCCGACTTAAACAAGTTGAAAAACTTATTGGGGTGTTACCATTTAGTGGTCAATTGTACGGAATATGTACTGTGCAATCTACTAATAAAAGTTTCAATCAATCAATCAATCAATCAACAACATAGCTGTAAAGCTGGCTTCACCTAAGGAAGGCACACGTGACATACACAGAGCCTAACCAGGCAGATTTGAATTGTTGTTTTGGGCAGGAGACGGGATCTTTGATCCAAGACACAACTTACATTTAACTAAAATGTTATGTTCTTTGTGCTCGACAAAAGAAAAGAAGTGAGAATATCTCATACTTGCCAACCCTCCCAAATTTCAGTGCCTCTCCCTGGGACAACCATTCTCCCAAATTTCTCCCGATTTCCAGCCGGACTTAAGGCACGCCCCCTCCAGGTCCGTGCGGACCTGAGTGAGGACAGCCTGTCGTCACGTCCGCTTGGCCAACCAAAAAGTAACCACAGAACACTATACCGCAGGGGTCCTCAAGTACAAATCTTGAAGGTCCACAAATGTTTTTTGGAAACAGGCTGGGTCCGTTTATTATCGGCCAAGCTTATATAATAGCAGGAGGTAGGTAGTTTAACATTTTCTTAAAATTAACAAAAATAAAATAAATATCCAATAAAATACATGAAATATTTTCTTTGAAACAAAAATAAATAAGAACTTTGAAAAAATGTGTCCTCTGCATTTGACCCATCCCTTGATCACCCCCTGGGAGGTGAGGGGAGCAGTGGGCAGCAGCGGCGCTGCGCCCGGGAATCATTTTTGGTGATTTAACCCCCAATTCCAACCCTTGATGCTGAGTGCCAAACAGGGAAGAATGCTGGTATGAGCTTTTAAACATAACCCGTTAACTGCTGCCAATCAAATGGTGAATAAGATACTCTTTAGGGTTCATATGTTTGTAAATCTGACTGTGTTGAAGTCAGTGCCTCACCAGCCATCAACCTCACCGCACGTTACTGCTCTGTTGCTATTTGTTGTTGTGTCATAGATTTAACAAAAATCTTGCTTGATGTTTCATATGGCTTTTTCAGCCTCGTGATTTCTTTTTTTCTTAGCTCTGAATCATGAGGAAATGTCTCTTCAAATTCACGGTGCTCTTTCAGATAGTGACGTTTCAGATTTTCACTTTTCACCAGAGCAACAGTACTGTTGCATATTAGACACATTGGTCTGGTACTTGCAGTAGGTAGGATGAAAACATATTGCTCTGTCCATTCTTCCTTGAAACGTCGGTTTTCCCTGTCCACCTTTCTTTTACCAGCCTGAGCCAACTTGGAGCATGCCATTGTGATTTGATTCACATTCAGTGACTGACAAGTGAACAGTTAGCGAAGTAGCGATACGAGACAACTGTGTGCCTGCAGCGAAAGGTTCCATGCACTGTGCACATGACCCAGGTGGTAACAGCCTATCAGCGCGTCGTTGTGAAAGAGATGACAACCCATACCCCGGAATTAGCCAATCAGAGTGGCGTTCTCTCACTCTCACTCCGTCTCTCTCTCTTTCTCTCTCTGAGAGAGAGAGAGAGAGAGAGAGAGAGAGAGAGAGAGAGAGAGAGAGAGAGAGAGAGACGGAGTGAGTGAGACATGAGAAGTGTAAACGAAACGTGGAGATATTTGACTAAAAACAACAAAGAACGTTGACTTGCGCTAGCGATAACTCACAGATAAATACAATTATTATATTTTTTTATAATAATTATAATTATAATAATAAAAAAAACATTTTTATTTTATTTTTTTTACTATAATTCGTGCTGGGTCCGGACGGACACGTCGCTGGGTCCGGACATGGACCGCGGTCCGCCTGTTGAGGATCACTGCTATACCGTATAGTCGTATAGTGTTCTGTGGTTACTTTTTTGTTGGCCAACGGTTTACGTTGTATTGCGCACCCCCCTCCCCTCCCCTCCCCTCCCCACACCCACACACAGAGAGCACAGAGGAAGAATCAGAAGCATGTCATTGCTTCGCTGCCATAAAACACGATCAGATCCTCAGTTTCTAGCCGATACTACATAAAAAATAACGTAAAATAACGCAGTAACGCATCATGTAGTAACGGTAACTGAGTTACTGAATATAAAAAATAACGCGTTAGATTACTAGTTACCGCCGAAACTAACGGCGTTACAGTAACGCGTTAGTCCCAACACTGCTCCTCAGTTCCCAAACGTTTACTGAGTGTTGTTAAAAGGAAAGGTGATGTAACACAGTGGTGAACATGCCCTTTCCCAACTACTTTGGCACGTGTTGCAGCCATGAAATTCTAAGTAAATTATTATTTGCAAAAAAAAAAAAAAGGTGTATGGTTTGAACAGATGGACAGACAACATGTGGCGACTTGTCCAGGGTGTACCCCGCCTTCCGCTCGATTGTAGCTGAGATAGGCTCCAGCGCCCCCGCGACCCCGAAGGGAATAAGCGGTAGGAAATGGATGGATGGATGGTTTGAACATCAAATATGTTGTCTTTGTAGTGCATTCAATTGAATATGGGTTGAAAATGATTTGCAAATCATTGTATTCCGTTTATATTTACATCTAACACAATTTCCCAACTCATATGGAAACGGGGTTTGTAGTTGAGATAGGCTCCAGCGCCCTCGAAAGGGAATAAGCGGTAGTAAATGGACGGATGTCACAATGTGTTATCAGTTGTTAACATTGTAGCCCCAAGTGGAGGAGTTTAAGTACCTCGGAGTCTTGTTCACGAGTGGGGGAAGAGTGGATCGTGAGATCGACAGGCGGATCGGTGCGGCATCTTCAGTAATGCGGACGCTGTATCGATCCGTTGTGGTGAAGAAGGAGCTGAGCTGGAAGGCAAAGCTCTCGATTTACCGGTCGATCTACGTTCCCATCCTCACCTATGGTCATGAGCTTTGGGTCATGACCGAAAGGACAAGATCACGGGTACAAGCGGCCGAAATGAGTTTCCTCCGCCGAGTGGCGGGGCTCTCCCTTAGAGATAGGGTGAGAAGCTCTGCCATTCGGGGGGAGCTCAAAGTAAAGCCGCTGCTCCTCCACATCGAGAGGAGCCAGATGAGGTGGTTCGGGCATCTGGTCAGGATGCCACCCGAGCGCCTCCCTAGGGAGGTGTTTAGGGCACGTCCGACCGGTAGGAGACCGCGGGGAAGACCCAGGACACGTTGGGAAGACTATGTCTCCCGGCTGGCCTGGGAACGCCTCGGGGTCCCAAAGGAAGAGCTGGACGAAGTTGCTGGGGAGAGGGAAGTCTGGGCTTCCCTGCTTAGGCTGCTGCCCCCGCGACCCGACCTCGGATAAGCGGAAGAAGATAGATGGATGGATGGATCGATGGATGTATACCGTTTATATTGACATCTAACACAATTTCCCAACTCATATGGAAACGGGGTTTGTAGTTGAGATAGGCTCCAGCGCCCTCGAAAGGGAATAAGCGGTAGAAAATGGATGGATGTCACAATGTGTTATCAGTTGTTAACATTGTAGCAGTGTTTTAGTTACCTAACTAAACGGGTGTTTAAAAACTTCAAACTACTTAGTCACTCTTTTTCTGTAACGATCACTTTTAGCGGCGGCTAAGAGGTCACATTCAAGCACATAATCGAAGTAATTTGATTGTTATTATAAATGTTATTTTTTAGCCAAACAGGTTAGCTTGTCCTGTGGAAAAACAAGAAGTGTTTACCGGAGTGGCTCTCAGACATGAAGTCGTCCTCTTCTCCGTCCATTCCCCAGACGAAGACCAATCTTGAATATTAATTCCAACACGAGGACTACTCTCTGTTATCCGCACTTTGTTGGAAAGTGATTAAATGAATCATAAACAAATGTAGGAAGCGTGAAACAACTAGCTAGTGCAGAAAGACGATCCAAAATGGCGCGGCCGGGTCCTATACGCATGCGTATTGCGCAGTACTCCACGGCGCCTGGTAGTGACGAAATAAGAAAGGGCGGGGGTGCTGTAGTTACGACACTGGTGACGTTGGAATGACGTCACTGACGCGCGACGCCTGCGACCGGGAGAAGACGCGTGTTTGGATTCCAGAAGAAGATCAATCATCTTAACGCCGGTAAGGATAAAGCTTGTCCACTTTTTTCCATTATTACTGTTTAAAGCTAATACGCATTGTGTGAAAACACCGTTAAAGTTTGTGCACTTTGTCAACAAACCAGATTTGGCACCGTTAAACCTAGTCCACTTTTTTGATTGATTGAAGCTTTTATTAGTAGATTGCACAGTACAGTACATATTCCGTACGATTGACCACTAAATGGTAACACCTAGTGATGGGTTGATGAGGCGTCATGAAGCGTTTCGACACATTGCAAAACTGTGTTGATACTATGTCGATACTGTGTCACTAAATACTGACATCTGCTGGACATTAAAAATCCCTACAGGCTAGAGATGCGCGGATAGGCAATTATTTCATCCGCAACCGCATCAGAAAGTCGTCAACCATCCGCAATCCACCCGATCTAACATTTGATCAGAACCGCATCCGCCCGTTGTTATATATCTAATATAGACGATGCAAGGCATTAGTGAGGTTATAAAGCTTTTGCCTGTTAAAGAAAGGAGACTGATCCAATGCAGCACGGACATTCGCGTGCCACGCTGTCACGACCCAGACGCACACCAGTGCGCAATCATATGGGAGCCGCGCTGAGCGCACCTCCAAGCGCGTCTCGCTGCCGGCGACGGCCGCGTATGTGCCCGACGCTCCAGCGCCATCCATTTTCAGGGCTAGTTGATTCGGCAGGTGGGTTGTTACACACTCCTTAGCGGGTTCACACTTCCATGGCCACCGTCCTAGCTGCTGTCAATATCAACCAGGGTGAGCCCCACCCCTTTCGTGAGCGCACTGCGCGCGGAGTGACCCCTGTTACGCGCTCCCGGCAACAGGGGTGGCGGGCAGGTAAGCTGCGCGGGCGGAGTGACCCCTGTTACGAGCCCCCGGCCACGGGGGTGGCGGGCAGGTAAGCTGCTTACCTGCTGCGCGTGACGCCGGCCGCGGACGAGGCGGGGTGTCGGTGCGGTGGGCGCGGTGGTGACCCTGGACGTGCGTCGGGCCCTTCTCGCGGAGCGGATCGCCTCAGCTACGGCTCCTGGTGGGGCCCTCTCGGGGGAAGGGGCCTCGGTCCCGGACCCCGGCGAGGCGTCCCTTCTCCGCTCCGTAAAAGTGTCCATCTCTTTTCTTTTTTTTTCTTCTGTTGTGGCATATGCAGCAGGTGCCTGCTCGTTTTTCATATGTGGGTAACAACATTTAACTATGTATATATATTTCCCAATTGGTTTAACTGCCACCCGCCTGAATCTATTTAAAATCTAATTTTTTTTAATTTCAACCACCCGACCCGACCCGTGGATAAAATCTAATTTTTTTTAATTTCATCCGCCCGATCCGCGGATAATCCGCGGACTCCGCGGTTGTGCCCGCAAACCGCGCATCTCTACAACTGACACTGATTTTATACCCTAGTACAGGGGTCACCAACCTTTTTGAAACCAAAAACTACTTCTTGGGTACTGATTAATGCGAAGGGCTACCAGTTTGATACACACTTAAATAAATAAATATATTGTCATTTGTAAGTTACACGTAAGTGTGATTTAAACAAGAATAGCTAAATAAATACATTTATATATATATAAAAATGGGTATTTCTGTCTGTCATTCCGTCGTACATTTTTTTTTCCTTTTACGGAAGGTTTTTTGTAGAGAATAAATGATGAAAAAAACACTTAATTGAACGGTTTAAAAGAGGAGAAAACACGAAAAAAATTTAAATAAAATTTTGAAACATAGTTTATCTTCAATTTCGACTCTTTAAAATTCAAAATTCAACCGACAAAAAGAAGAGAAAAAATAGCTAATTTAAATCTTTTTGAAAAAATAAAAAAAAGAATTTATGGAACATCATTAGTAATTTTTCCTGATTAGAATTTTGATGACATGTTTTAAATTGGTTAAAATCCAATCTGCACTTTGTTAGAATATTTAACAAATTGGACCAAGCTATATTTCTAACAAAGACAAATCAGTATTTCTTCTAGATTTTCCAGAACAACAATTTTAAAAGAAATTCAAAATACTTTGAAATAAGATTTAAATTTGATTCTACAGATTTTCTAGATTTGCCAGAATAATTTTTTGGAATTTTAATCATAGTAAGTTTGAAGAAATATTTCACAAATATTCTTCGTCGAAAAACCAGAAGCTAAAATATTTATTATTCTTTACAATAAAAAAAAAAAAAATTTACTTGAACATTGATTTAAATTGTCAGGAAAGAAGAGGAAGAAATTTAAAAGGTAAAAAGGTATATTTGTTTAAAAATCCTAAAATCATTTTTAAGGTTGTATTTTTTTCTCTAAAATTGTATTTCTAAAAGTAATAAGAAGCAAAGTAAAAAATAAATGAATTTATTTAAACAAGTGAAGACCCATCCATCCATCCATCCATTTTCTACCGCTTATTCCAAGTGAAGACCAAGTCTTTAAAATATTTTCTTGGATTTTCAAATTATATTTGAGTTTTGTCTCTTTTAGAATTAAAAATGTCGAGCAAAGCGAGACCAGCTTGCTAGTAAATAAATACAATTTAAAAAATAGAGGCAGCTCACTGGTAAGTGCTGCTCTTTGAGCTATTTTTAGAACAGGCCAGCGGGCGACTGATCTGGTGACCCCTGCCCTAGTATATACAATAATATAAACCAAGTCATTGTATTTCATTTAGGATTATTTCATATCTTCATTTAAATAAAAATATATTTTTATCTTTTTTAGATACAGTCAATAAATAATGTGAACATGTATCATAACATGGAAATCTAAGAGAACGTGTTGTGGATGATTGTGGACTGGGAATTTTTTTAATTTTATTTTTTTACACATTTTTATAAAAAAAAAAGAAAGAAGTTTTTCCGACGTATTACATTTTAGACGATTTCTCTTCTTAGTTATTATTTCTCCGGCTGTAGAAAAGAGCCGCTCACAGGGCACAGAGGAGGTGTCAGTGCGACACAGTTCGCGTATCGGTCACGTGACCAAAACAGCTCATGATCGGTCACATGACTTTCTAAAAGCGGTACGCGCACCGACACAGGGTTTTGCTCTATGAGCTCGATGCATCGGTGTTGCCGGACCCATCACTAAAACCCCAATAAGTTTTTCAACTTGTTTAAGTCGGGTCCACGTTAATCAATTCATCGTACAAATATATACTATCATCATAATATAGTCATCACACAAGTTAATCATCAGAGTATATACATTGAATTCCATCCATCCATCTTCTTCCGCTTATCCGAGGTCGGGTCGCGGGGGCAGCAGCCTAAGCAGGGAAGCCCAGACTTCCCTCTCCCCAGCCACTTCGTCCAGCTCCTCCCAGGGGATCCCGAGGCGTTCCCAGGCCAGCCGGGAGAGATAGTCTTCCCAACGTGTCCTGGGTCTTCCCCGTGGCCTCCTACTGGTCGGACAAGCCCGAAACACCTCCCTAGGGAGGCGTTCGGGTGGCATCCTGACCAGATGCCCGAACCACATCATCTGGCTCCTCTCCATGTGGAGGAGCAGCGGCTTTACTTTGAGCTCCTCCCGGATGGCAGAGCTTCTCACCCTATCTCTAAGGGAGAGCCCCGCCACCCGGCGGAGGAAACTCATTTCGGCCGCTTGTACCCGTGATCTTGTCCTTTCGGTCATAACCCAAAGCTCATGACCATAGGTGAGGATGGGAACGTAGATCGACCGGTAAATTGAGAGCTTTGCCTTCCGGCTCAGCTCCTTCTTCACCACAACGGATCGATACAGCGTCCGCATTACTGAAGACGCCGCACCGATCCGCCTGTCGATCTCACGATCCACTCTTCCCTCACTCGTGAACAAGACTCCGAGGTACTTGAACTCCTCCACTTGGGGTAAGATCTCCTCCCCGAGAACCATGGACTCGGACTTGGAGGTGCTGATTCTCATCCCAGTCGCTTCACACTCAGCTGCGAACCGATCCAGTGAGAGCTGAAGATCCTGACCAGATGAAGCCATCAGGACCACATCATCTGCAAAAAGCAGAGACCTAATCCTGCAGCCACCAAACCAGATCCCCTCAACGCCTTGACTGCGCCTAGTAGAGATGCGCGGTTTGCGGGCACAACCACGGAGTCCGCGGATTATCCGCGGATCGGGCGGATGAAATTTAAAAAAATTAGATTTTATCCGCGGGTCGGGTCGGGCGGTTGAAAAAAAAAAAAAAGATTTTAAATAGATTCAGGCGGGTGGCAGTTAAACCAATTGGGAAATATATATACATAGTTAAATGTTGTTACCCACATACGAAAAACGAGCAGGCACCTGCAGCATATGCCACAACAGAAGAAAAAAAAAAAAGAGATGGACACTTTTACGGAGCGGAGAAGGGACGCCTCGCCGAGGGCCCCACCGGGAGCCGTAGCTGAGGCGATCCGCGAGAAGGGCCCGACGCACGTCCAGGGTCACCACCGCGCCCACCGCACCGACACCCCGCCTCGTCCGCCTTCGCCGCGGCCGGCGTCACGCGCAGCAGGTAAGCAGCTTACCTGCCCGCCACCCCCGTGGCCGGGGGCTCGTAACAGGGGTCACTCCGCGCGCTCCGCCCGCGCAGCTTACCTGCCCGCCACCCCCGTTGCCGGGGGCGCGTAACAGGGGTCACTCCGCGCGCAGTGCGCTCACGAAAGGGGTGGGGCTCACCCTGGTTGATATAGACAGCAGCAGGACGGTGGCCATGGAAGTCGGAACCCGCTAAGGAGTGTGTAACAACCCACCTGACGAATCAACTAGCCCTGAAAATGGATGGCGCTGGAGCGTCGGCACCATACCCGGCCGTCGCCGGCAGCGAGACGCGCTTGGAGGTGCGCTGAGCGCGGCTCCCATATGATTGCGCACTGGTGTGCGTCTGGGCCGTGACAGCGTGGCACGCGAATGTCTGTGCTGCATTGGATCAGTCTCCTTTCTTTAACAGGCAAAAGCTTTATAACCTCACTAATGCCTTGCATCGTCTATATTAGATATATAATAACGGGCGGGTGCGGGCGGATGCGGTTCTGATTAAATGTTAGGTCGGGTGGATGGCGGATGGTTGACGACTTTCTGATGCGGTTGCGGATGAGATAATTGCCTATCCGCGCATCTCTAGCGCCTAGAAATTCTGTCCATTGTGTCCAGTGGTTCCATCCATCCATTTTCTACCGCTTATTCCCTTTGGGGTCGCTGGAGCCTATCTCAGCTACAATCGGGGCGGAAGGCGGTGTACACCCTGGACAAGTCGCCACCTCATCACAGGGCCAACACAGATAGACAGACAACATTCACACACTAGGGCCAATTTAGTGTTGCCAATCAACTTATCCCCAGGTGCATGTCTTTGGAAGTGGGAGGAAGCCGGAGTACCCGGAGGGAACCCACGCAGTCACGGGGAGAACATGCAAACTCCACACAGAAAGATCCCGAGCCCGGGATTGAACCCAAGACTACTCAGGACCTTCGTATTGTGAGGCAGATGCCCTAACCCCTCTGCCACCGTGAAGCCCTCCAGTGGTTCCAAAGATGCAAAATAAGTTTTGATGTTATTGATGCAATAACTTCAAATGTGCCAATCTCTTTCTTACTTTACCGGATTCCGTTAAAGCAAGTCCACTGTGTCATTACAGCTGTTAAGGCTCCCGCTGACATGGGCGACATCAGCCGGCCGTGCACCGTGTGGCTGGGCTCGGAGACGGGCATCCTGAAGGGTGTCAGCGTGTCTCAGAAGAAAGCCTTCAACTTCTCCAACAGCACCTTGAGCCGCGAGCAGGAGGTGCGCGCCCTGTGCTGGGCCGACCCCGCGGAGACCGAAGTCCTGGTGGCCTCCGTGGACGGCGCCGTCAAGACCTTCAGCGTGGAGAAGGGCGTCTTCACCGACGCCCGCCGCTGCGGGGAACCCGGCGAGGGCAGCTTTGTCGGGCTGGCCGTGCTTAACGACACCTCGCTGGCGACGTGCACGGACAGCGGCGCGCTGCGGGTGTGGAAGGAGGAGAGCGGCGAGCCTGTCTTGAGCCTCAGCGCGGGTGCCGACGTGTGCCGGATGAAGCAGAACCCGAGCCACCGGCACAAGGTGGCCACTGGCGGAAAGAACACTTGTCTGAAAATCTGGGACTTGGAGACGCCCGACAAGCCGGTGTTCACCGCCAAGAACCTGCGGGACGACTGGTTGGCCCTACAGCAGCCGCACTGGGTCAAGGACATTGCCTTTATCCCCGGGTCCGATAAGGTGGTCACTTGCACGGGCTACCATCAGGTCAGCACTGTAAAACTGTAAAAAGACTGCACAGTCACTTTTCATTAATAATATTGGTGTTTTGTCCCTTCAGGTCCACGTGTACGACCCCTCCTCACCTCAGCGTCGCCCTGTCATGGAAGCCAAGTTCGGGGAGTACCCGCTGACCGTGCTGTCCCTTCCGGCCGCCGGGGGCTCGGTGGTGGTGGGCAACACTCACGGTCAGATCGCCGTGCTGGACCTGAGGAAAGGTTTGGTCCGGGGCTGCCTGAAGGGTCTGGCGGGGGGCGTGCGCGGCCTGCAGTGCCACGCCTCTCAGCCCTCGGTGGCGTCCTGCGGCCTGGACCGCTTCCTGCGCATCCACAGCCTGGAGGACCGCAAGGTGCAACACAAGGTCTACCTCAAGTCACGCCTCAACTGCCTCCTCCTCGCCAGCCGCCCCCTGGAGGACGCCGTGGACGACGCCTCCCAGGAAGTAAAGGAGGAGGAGGAGGAGGAAGATGAGGTGTGGGCCACCATGGAGGAGGTGGAGGAGAAACCAAAGAGGAAGACGTCAGAGGAGGTAGAGCGGCGGCCAGAGGAGAGTTTAAAGAAGAGGAAGAAGGACTGAGAGGCGTTTGGGGTGCGTTCACAGTGTGGGACTTTGCAGCGCCAAGCTCATCGGACTGAAACTCGACTTTTGTAGAAGTGCCTTTAACACAAAAATAATGCATCAACTATTCAGGCTGTCGTTAAAGGTTAAGTAAAGAAAATAATGTAAAGATTTCTCAATTGGTTATTAAATAAAATGTTATAATAAGTGCGCATATTAAACATGGCTTATGACTTTTTGTTGCTAGCATACCTGCCAACTTTTGAAATCAGAAAAACCTAGTAGCCAGGGTCCAGGGGCCGCAGGCCCCGGTAGGTCCAGGACAAAGTCCTGGTGGGGGGTTCAGGCCGACGCAAAATGATTATTAGCATTCAGACAGGTTAAAATGTTGCTAAAACCATCACTTTTCTATCAGTCACAGTGACTTTTCAAAACAAAAATATTACAGCAAAAATCATATGGGTTGATTGACATGTTTATTCTGTAAGCTAACTTCAATAGTTTGAAATGATTTTGACAGTTAATGCCAGTTATCCTGTCAACCTTTCACAAGACTTCAATTTGTTAATTGAAAGTATAAACACTTTTTACAGTAAACAAATGGTAAAACAGTACTAAACAATTCCATAAAAAAAAAAAATTGGTGTCATTAACTTTCTGTCCAAGCTTGTATAATCTACTGCCTTGTTCAATTGTAAAAAATATTCTGTGCCTAAAATTCACATTTCTATCACAATTATCATGCTGTAAACATGGTAAGCTAACTTCATTAAAATTAATAGTCCTGTCAATAGCATGGAATTACAATTCAAATGTAGTTTTTTTGTAAGCCTTTCAAAAGAATTCAAAATATGAAAAATGAATGAAAATTAATTGAAGCCATCAGACACTTGAAAAGTGGCACATCACATCTCTAATGTAATCATTTGAACTTTTCAACAGAAATAGCACTGCAAAAATATTAAGGACATACTTCTGTATTTTGGTAGTTATGCTGTCAACATTTAACAAGATTTCTTCAACTTGGACTTGAAAGCATAAATACTATAAACACTTTTAACAATATAACAGTACTAAACAATTCCAATAGATATCATTGGTGTCATTACATTTTTGTGGCTAAAATCCAAATGTATTCTATCAGATTGATCATACTGCAAAAATGATATGGTAACTTTATGATAATTCAATTCAATAGCATCATTAGCATGGAACTACAATTCAATTGCAGTTTTCTGTAAGCCTTTCAAAAGAATTGAAGAAGAATTAATGAAAATGAATTTTAGCAATCAAGACAGTTGTAAATGCAGCACATCACACCTTCCATGGTCACATCACAGTCAATCATTGTGACACAGCTTTGTTATTGTCCATGGTGCACCTCTTTGGGCGACGAAAAACGTTGAAAGTTTTCCACTTGTATCGCTAGCAACGGCATTAGACTTGTTTTTTTTTTTGTCCCAACGTGGTCTTTTACATCGCTAATTCCTCCGTGTCCGATCGAAAAATCTTGTCTGCACAAGGTGCAATTCGCGTAGTTTTCACCCTTTTTGGAACGGATAATTATTCCCGGATAGGCTTTTTGTTGGAATAATTGTTTGTAAGTTATCACAAAAGAAATGTTGTATTATGAATACTGTATTTCGAGGCCTAACAAAAGGATGAAGGCTCGTGAAACGCCACTGTGATTTCAGCACGGACAGATGGCAGGATGTGCTCAACTCCTGGAGGAACTCTCTTTGAAGTGTTAAACGAACTCTCTTTGAAGTAATTCACAAACTCTCTTCCAACTATTTGGTCAACGCTATTTACGACACGCTGCCCTCTTGAAGTCACTGTGGACAGGAGACGGGAGGGGTTGTCCATTGTCCTCCAACACCTGCCCCAGCTGGATCCAGGAAGAGCCAAGCCCGAGAAGTCCTCTTCTTGGACTTCAAAGCGACCGAAAACAATGACTGTTTTACATACCTCCCCATTCCTATTGTGACATATGTTGGTGCGTGAACATGGAACATCTGAATTAAAAGAGGAGACGAGAACCTTCTTCGTCAGAGCGTGCTAAGACACTGTAAGAGGTTACAGGTTGAAGCCGTCTCTCCTCAATTGAGTCCAAATTGAATTCTGTCTCTGTTTGATTCCTTGCCTTTTGTCTTGTGTAACAGATGTCCTGTGTTTGAACGTGACACTTTTGAATATTCTTCACGGAATGACTGCGGTTTTCTTTTCGGTTTAAGACTCGTTTGCGATTTTTCTCCGGCTGATTCCATGATCGTTCGCTCGTTTGGAAACAATGGCAACTGGTGCCTCGTGCTTGGCAGCGGTGCTATAAATAGCCTCGCGCATGGCATTCGGAATGGCTCGATAGGAAGTTACGGGAAGCAGTGTCGATTGTCATTGTTGTTACGCGATTTCGTGAATAAAACTTTAAAAAAAAAAATTTTTTTTAATTAATGAAAAACCGTATTTTTTATCACTGCAACCGTAACCCGGAATAGGTTGATGAAAACCGTACTAATTACGGGAAAACCGGAGTAGTTGGCAGGTATGTGCTAGGCAAAAAAAAATAACAACTTTGTGTTTGAAATGTTTAATACATGTTAGCATCACACACTGTAACAGCCAAGGGTGAATAAAATATATCATTCAAGAGACATTAAAACTACACAAAATGGGTTTTTTTAGCAGCCTCCTACTTCATAAATATTCAGTGTGAGCTTCACTTGAAATAGCTCATCTTCACAAAAGGCCACTGGTTGATAGAAACATCACAAGCACTGAGTTAAAAAAAAGTTCCCTTTCTTGGTCGAGTAAACGAGAAACGTTAGCTGCACGTTAACTAAACATGAAGAATATTCCTCTTTATTAATTGTTTTTCAATCAATTACTGACACTGGTCCCAGACAAGCTTTCAGCTCACCGAGTGTAACGTCCAGGTGCATGCTGGGTAATGACACACAGCTTACATAAGGGGGGTGTCCAAACATAGTGAAAATGAAATTGAGGTATTAGGTCTGGACACCCCTGTTGTACGAATCATCTCCTCGCAGTTCTTGGACTGCCTGCCTCGTTAGCATTAGCGACAAGTTTCACTAGTTCTGACTTTTAGTCTGTTGTTAGCATGCGGACAGGAATGTGATCATAAGTCATTCCAGTCTTGACCTGATGATGGCGCCACAGGAAAACCTTAAAGGGGACCCATGATGAATGTTGTCTTTTCTGATTTATAAATGTTGGATAATCGTGTTTTAGCAGTGCCTAATTACAACTGATTATCGCGGTGGCCTATACGAAAAACAGATGTTACATTCTAGGGGGCGCTCGCGGCCCAACACTAGGACCCGGCCCTATGGTTAAGAAACACTGGCTATTAGAGATGCGCGGATAGGCAATTATTTCATCCGCAACCGCATCAGAAAGTCGTCAACCATCCGCAATCCACCCGATCTAACATTTGATCAGAACCGCATCCACCCGCACCCGCCCGTTGTTATATATCTAATATAGACGATGCAAGGCATTAGTGAGGTTATAAAGCTTTTGCCTGTTAAAGAAAGGAGACTGATCCAATGCAGCACAGACATTCGCGTGCCACGCTGTCACGACCCAGACGCACACCAGTGCGCAATCATATGGGAGCCGCGCTGAGCGCACCTCCAAGCGCGTCTCGCTGCCGGCGACGGCCGGGTATATGGGCCCGACGCTCCAGCGCCATCCATTTTCAGGGCTAGTTGATTCGGCAGGTGGGTTGTTACACACTCCTTAGCGGGTTCCAACTTCCATGGCCACCGTCCTAGCTGCTGTCTATATCAACCAGGGTGAGCCCCACCCCTTTCGTGAGCGCACTGCGCGCGGAGTGACCCCTGTTACGCGCCCCCGGCAACAGGGGTGGCGGGCAGGTAAGCTGCGCGGGCGGAGCGCGCGGAGTGACCCCTGTTACGAGCCCCCGGCCACGGGGGTGGCGGGCAGGTAAGCTGCTTACCTGCTGCGCGTGACGCCGGCCGCGGCGAAGACGGACGAGGCGGGGTGTCGGTGCGGTGGGCGCGGTGGTGACCCTGGACGTGCGTCGGGTCCTTCTCGCGGATCGCCTCAGCTACGGCTCCCGGTGGGGCCCTCTCGGTGGAAGGGGCCTCGGTCCCGGACCCCGGCGAGGCGTCCCTTCTCCGCTCCGTAAAAGTGTCCATCTCTTTTTTTTTTTTTTTTTCTGTTGTGGCATATGCAGCAGGTGCCTGATCGTTTTTCGTATGTGGGTAACAACATTTAACTATGTATATATATTTCCGAATTGGTTTAACTGCCACCCGCCTGAATCTATTTAAAATCTAATTTTTTTTTATTTCAACCACCCGACCCGACCCGACCCGCGGATAAAATCTAATTTTTTTAAATTTCATCCGCCCGATCCGCGGATAATCCGCGGTTGTGCCCGCAAACCGCGCATCTCTACTGGCTATATACCTGTAGAACAGGCCTGGGCAATTATATTGACTCGGGGGGCCACATTTAGAGAAAAAAACGTGTCTGGGGCAGATGTATCTATTTTTATGAACACTAATACAAAACCTCACAATAATGTCTGATTGAATGCTAAAAACGTTATGACAGACCGCCTTAAAAAACGTAATGGAATTTAAAAAATTTCTATGAACGATAAAACACTGAATATTGACAAAATATGAACGTCACACCCCCTTTCGATCGACATATTTTACAATCAAGTGAAACGCAACAAAACAGTGAAATATGAACAAAATAAACCCACCTACAATCTTGATATTGGCTGAATTTCCCCCAGGGATCAATAAAGTACTTTCTATTCTATATATCACTAAGCTTTAGAACTTTGTTGTGAAAATCTCCTTCCGCGTCTGTGGAGACGCTTCCCGCCCACACTGCTTGGTGCCTCGTCTGAGCTGCTGTGACGTAGATTACCATAAAAACGGGTAAATCATCCATTAGCGCAGATTCCAACCATTGAAATACTTTGTATAGCTTAAGACTTACGGTCATTAGAAAACATGACTGCACATCATAATGGCAGCTACACTTTACATCTTAAAGGGGAACATTATCACCAGACCTATGTAAGCGTCAATATATACCTTGATGTTGCAGAAAAAAGACCATATATTTTTTTAACCGATTTCCCAACTCTAAATGGGTGAATTTTGGCGAATTAAACGCCTTTCTAATATTCGCTCACGGAGCGATGACGTCACATCGGGAAGCAATCCGCCATTTTCTCAAACACCGAGTCAAATCAGCTCTGTTATTTTCCGTTTTTTCGACTGTTTTCCGTACCTTGGAGACATCATGCCTCGTCGGTGTGTTGTCGGAGGGTGTAACAACACGAACAGGGACGGATTCAAGTTGCACCAGTGGCCCAAAGATGCCAAAGTGGCAAGAAATTGGACGTTTGTTCCGCACACTTTACCGACGAAAGCTATGCTACGACAGAGATGGCAAGAATGTGTGGATATCCTGCGACACTCAAAGCAGATGCATTTCCAACGATAAAGTCAAAGAAATCTGCCGCCAGACCCCCATTGAATCTGCCGGAGTGTGTGAGCAATTCAGGGACAAAGGACCTCGGTAGCACGGCAAGCAATGGCGGCAGTTTGTTCCCGCAGACGAGCGAGCTAAACCCCCTGGATGTCTTAGCTCACACCGTCCCAAAGATGATCAAGAGAAGAATATCGACCCTAGCTTCCCTGGCCTGCTGACATCAACTCCAAAACTGGACAGATCAGCTTTCAGGAAAAGAGCGCGGATGAGGGTATGTCTACAGAATATATTAACTGATGAAAATTGGGCTGTCTGCACTCTCAAAGTGCATGTTGTTGCCAAATGTATTTCATATGCTGTAAACCTAGTTCATAGTTGTTAGTTTCCTTTAATGCCAAACAAACACATACCAATCGTTGGTTAGAAGGCGATCGCCCAATTCGTCCTCGCTTTCTCCCGTGTCGCTGGTTGTCGTGTCGTTTTCGTCTGTTTCGCTTGCATACGGTTCAAACCGATATGGCTCAATAGCTTCAGTTTCTTCTTCAATTTGGTTTTCGCTACCTGCCTCCACACTACAACCATCCGTTTCAATACATGCGTAATCTGTTGAATCGCTTAAGCCGCTGAAATCCGAGTCTGAATCCGAGCTAATGTCGCTATAGCTTGCTGTTCTTTCCGCCATGTTTGTTTGTGTTGGCATCACTATGTGACGTCACAGGAAAATGGACATGTGTTTGTAACGATGGTTAAAATCAGGCACTTTGAAGCTTTTTTTAGGGATATTGCGTGATGGGTAACATTTTGAAAAAAACGTCGAAAAATAAAATAAGCCACTGGGAACTGGTTTTTAATGGTTTTAACCATTCTGAAATTGTGATAATGTTCCCCTTTAAAGATCTAAAAAAATTATTTGGGAATGTCCGGCGGGCCAGATTGAAAAGCTCAACGGGCCGCATGTGGCCCCCGGGCCTTAATTTGCCCAGGTCTGCTGTAGTATATGCCATTAACGTGCCGAGGAACATGTCATTGCAAAGAAAGACGCTCCCATTACTTCAGCGTTATGGTGAGTTGATTTTTCATGCAAATTTTTTTTGCTGTTTTTATCTGCCACACGTGGAAAGCCGGCCCGTGAAAAGAATGCATACATGAAACCGGTCCCTGGTGGAAAATAGGTTGGGGATCACTGTTCGAGACGGACTCAAAAAACGGCTTGTAAAAGTGACGGGAGCAAAATTTACACCAAAGCATATCCAATACGTATTTTCTAGAAGTGTTTTAAAATAAATGACAGGTCCCCTTTAAAATTGTAAAGGAGCACAGTTAGCATTGTTTCCAGTGACTACATATGATGCGTGCATATTCTATTTAAGACATACTGTATGTTCCACGCTTCAGTCATGTTAAGACTCGGCGAAAAGTGGTACCGACCAGCTGGTGAGGAATCCAATCACGGAATGTGGTCGTCTCCGCCGCGGCTAAACCTGCGTCTGGCCAGTTTCTCAGGGTCATGTGACGCCATGTCGCTGAAGTCTCTGAATATGTCCTGAAAGGTCTGGTCGTCTCCTGGTGGACGGCAAGCGGAAGTGAAGCGGTGGACATGCGAGGAAAATAAATCAATGGTTACCGACCTGCTGCTCCAAACACTCCTTCGGAATCTCTCATCTCCTCGTTCATCCTTGCCATGCGCAGCCTGGGGAAGAAAACACAAATGTGATTTATAAAAATCAGTTCTTGTACCTTCACATACAAGTAAGGCTGCAGCTAACGATTATTTTTCTGTCGATTAATCTATAGATTATTTTTTTCGATTAATCGGTTAATCTATAGATTATTTTGTCGATTAATCTATAGATTATTTTTTCTTTTACCGATTATTTTTTTATTTAAAATGAAGATTAAAAATAAATGTAGGCCAGTTTTTTCAAAAGGCATGACTTTTATTTACAAAAAAAAAAAAGTATGGCCACTCAGTCAACATTGACAACAACATAACAAAATATTCTGTAACAATGTAAACATTTAAAACTTTTAACATTTAACAAAATTAAAAGTAGCTTACCGTATATTACCAAATAACCGCCCATGTCCTAATAGCCGCCCGGGGTCTGACCCCATTTTGTGAATTAACCGCCTCTTCCTAATAACCGCCTATGTCCAAATAGCCGCCCATGGGCTGTTATTTGCATAATTTAGATTAAAATGCTACTGGGTTTGCGTTTGCTGCAGTATTATTGTTTTGATGGTTTTATAGAGTACTTGCTACCATACTTGTATTTTTCCTGTATGCTGCTTTATTTAAAACTTGGAGTACTGTAGCCTTTATTTTATTTAAGTGACAGTATTATTGTTCTGTTTTGATGGTGGGTTTAATACTTGAGTACTTGGTACCATCATTTTATTTTTCCCGGTAGGCTGCTTTATTTAAAAAGTTTATTTATTCTTAGTATTGGTATTCTATTTGACAATTGTTGCACTACTGTCATGTTGAGGCCTTGTTGATCTCATAGTCACACACATACACTCTTGGCTTTTGTCACACACCATTCTATAGTTTTTCTAGTTTTGTTTATTATTATTATTATTATATATATGTTTTAACTATATATATATAATAAATAATTGAACATTACCACCCTCTAGTGTCTGTTGCCGTCATCTCCCTTAGTAAAACGTCTTGTCTTTTGATAGCCTACCTCATGTTGATCTCTTGTTTTTTTGTTTGTACTGTATGTTTACAATAGCTTTTACATTTAAAGTTTTTTGTACGAAAAAAAAAATACTGGACAGTAACCATTGTAACCAAATAATGGCCTGGTGCAGGCTGGTGCAAAAATAAATAAAAGCCTTGTGCAAATAACCGCCCGCTTCTTTGAAACGCCTGTCTCCAAAATCGATTTTGTGAAATAAACGCCCGGGCTACTATTTGGTAATAAACGGTATTTGCTTTTTAATGTGCAAATATAAAAGTAAACATCCAGTGCAAATCTTAATATTCTGCAATAGTATAAGCATTTCAAAAGTAAAAGTATTGCTTATTTTGCTTTAAAATGTGCAAAAATAAAGATAAACATCCAATACAAAAAAGTGCAAAACGAAATATTCTGTAACTGTAAACATTTCAACAAAAAGTAAAAGTATTGCTTATTTTGCTTAATAACACAACAATGATAGTATGATTAAAGTGAAAGTTAATTGTTGGTTTGTACATAGTATATGTAACTGTTAATGTTGTAAAAGGTATTTGCACAACTAATTAACGTTAGCGTCTTTGTAAACACTGAACAGGCACGCCAAACGCGCCTCTCAGAGCGAAACCGTGTTTTAGTTTATGAATTTACAACGCAGATACAAATGACACATTCATGTTTTTGTGTAATGATGACAACGTATACTCACGCGGACGATTGACTAGTTGATGGTGATGGCAAGAACGCTGTCGGGTGTTTTCTTTTCAAATGTTCCTTCATAGCCGTTGTGCTGCTATGATAGGCCATTTCCGCTCGACACAGTGCGCATACAACAACTGTCAAGTGTTTGGCTTTTTTCGCTGTGCTTATCCCACACTCGAAAGGATGTACCAATGCTGAATGTGGCTTCTGGATTTCACTCAAAAGACCAGACCGTAGTTACTTTTTCCTTTTATTTTCCTTTAGTTTGCAACAGTTTTTCCAACGAAGAAACAGCTTCTTTTTTCTTCTTTAGTCTTTTTAGCAGTCTTTAGCAGTGTTAGTAGACTTTAGTTTCTTTAGCTGTCATTAGCTGTCTTTAGTAGCCTTTAGCTTCTTTAGTAGCCTTTAGTAGGTGAAAAACCTTTAACGGCAAAACACCACAAGATTAACATGCTGTAAAAATCAATCAATTATCAATCCCATAATTTACAATTATAATTAGGCTATTGTTGCGTTTTGGACCAGTTGTTCCTCCCAGGGAATTCAAGTCACAAGTCGCTCCCAAGCTTTTTACGACACTTAAAACTGAGTTGAAAAACCACCAGAGACAGAATAGGTATTTTGTTGTATATTTTCAAAGCTTTGCAAATATATTTTGGAGACCAGTCCAGCATAGAACATTCAATCGCGCCGCCAAAATGGTCTGCCTTCCCGATTCCAAAAACCCCTCTCCTCTTCCTCCTCCTCCCCTGGCAGTCATGTCTCTCTTAGCCAAAACAAATGCTTATTATCGCTCTCTCAAACATTCCTCACTTCAAGGTTAAGCACACACAGTTTACTTGGAGACAAAGCAGCAAGAGAAGAAATGGAAAACACGAGCTGTTTTCAAATATGACTATGAAATAAAAGAAGTGCAACTTAAATTCGGATATATGTAAATATCTTCCTCCGACAATATCAAACTCTTAACCATTAAACAAGTGCAAGAAAATGGACACATCTTTTCCCTTTAAGTTAAAACAGATTTTAAATAAATTGTCTCAACATAAATGCACCAAGATACATATAAAATACATTTAAACCCAGAAACACAATAGATAAATGCAGCAGAAAACCCAATATGCAAATACATAAATACCTAACCAATTAACCACCTATTTAGATACATATTTAAAATCCATATTCAATATAAATATATTATTAATTTAGCAGTGAAACACTCAATCTTAAACGCTGTCTACTGGTAGAAAGATGCCCCTTTTTCTATGCCCTCACCAGCAGCCAATGATCCAACACAGTTAAATCCAACACTTGAAGTTGAGCGACTTCACCCTCCTGATGAAGCAAACTGCTCCAACATTTATCAAACTAAGCAAAGAACTAAACAACAGTTACACAAAACACTGTGTGTATTTAGCCTCCAGACTAAGCACGCTACATGCACACAACTCCCCCGCACTCCCCATCTCACCAGTGCAACAGGTGCGCCACACCCACAAAGACAACTAAAGTGCAATCTTACCGGCTGTCCGTTCAGCTTTTGGTTTTGGTACACTTTTGGCACAACTCTGGGTTATCTGTAATGAACTAAACCTTTATCCACTTTGCGCTGGCGTCTTTTGTACTCCTTGATTTGACACAGCGGTCTAATTACCGGGCTCGCGCACCAGCAGATGAGACGGGAGCGCGCCGCGTTATACCTGCGCGTGAACGTAAACTGATCGGCTCTGATCATATAAGCCGACTGGCCGAAATAATGCCGAATTATATACATTTCCTGGGGTTGCCTAGGTCAGGGGTCGGCAACCCAAAATGTTGAAAGAGCCATATTGGACCAAAAATACAAAAACAAATCTGTCTGGAGCCGCAAAAAATTAAAAGCCATATTACATACAGATAGTGTGTCATGAGATATAAATTGAATTAAGAGGACTTAAAGGAAACTAAATGACCTCAAATATAGCTACAAATGAGGCATAATGATGCAATACAGGTAAAAGCCAGGAAATTAGAATATTTTGAAAAACTTGATTTATTTCAGTAATTGCATTCAAAAGGTGTAACTTGTACATTATATTTATTCATTGCACACAGACTGATGCATTCAAATGTTTATTTCATTTAATTTTGATGATTTGAAGTGGCAACAAATGAAAATCCAAAATTCCGTGTGTCACAAAATTAGAATATTACTTAAGGCTAATACAAAAAAGGGATTTTTAGAAATGTTGGCCAACTGAAAAGTATGACAATGAAAAATATGAGCATGTACAATACTCAATACTTGGTTGGAGCTCCTTTTGCCTCAATTACTGCGTTAATGCGGCGTGGCATGGAGTCGATGAGTTTCTGGCACTGCTCAGGTGTTATGAGAGCCCAGGTTGCTCTGATAGTGGCCTTCAACTCTTCTGCGTTTTTGGGTCTGGCATTCTGCATCTTCCTTTTCACAATACCCCACAGATTTTCTATGGGGCTAAGGTCAGGGGAGTTGGCGGGCCAATTTAGAACAGAAATACCATGGTCCGTAAACCAGGCACGGGTAGATTTTGCGCTGTGTGCAGGCGCCAAGTCCTGTTGGAACTTGAAATCTCCATCTCCATAGAGCAGGTCAGCAGCAGGAAGCATGAAGTGCTCTAAAACTTGCTGGTAGACGGCTGCGTTGACCCTGGATCTCAGGAAACAGAGTGGACCGACACCAGCAGATGACATGGCACCCCAAACCATCACTGATGGTGGAAACTTTACACTAGACTTCAGGCAACGTGGATCCTGTGCCTCTCCTGTCTTCCTCCAGACTCTGGGACCTCGATTTCCAAAGGAAATGCAAAATTTGCATGGTTGGGTGATGGTTTGGGGTGCCATGTCATCTGCTGGTGTCGGTCCACTCTGTTTCCTGAGATCCAGGGTCAACGCAGCCGTCTACCAGCAAGTTTTAGAGCACTTCATGCTTCCTGCTGCTGACCTGCTCTATGGAGATGGAGATTTCAAGTTCCAACAGGACTTGGCGCCTGCACACAGCGCAAAATCTACC